>NW_024802938.1:723651-864267 GCF_019175285.1 Sceloporus undulatus
ATATAGAGCCATTCTCTCTGAACCAGAATGGCATTTGCTCATTTTTTTGAAACTAAATCTGAGCTCAGAGAGACATTTGTTTGCAATTATTGTAGAGCCATTCTCTCTGAACCAGAATGGCATTTGCTCATTTTTTGAAACTAAATCTGAGCTCAGAGAGACATTTGTTTACAATTATTGTAGAGCCATTCTCTCTGAACCAGAATGGCATTTGCTCATTTTTTGAAACTAAATCTGAGCTCAGAGAGACATTTGTTTGCAATTATTGTAGTTTAGGTACAATGATATAATATTGATGTGCAAGAATAGCATCCCCTGTTTGTTACAGGTGCCAGCATTTGCCCTTTGGGAGAGTTCAGGGGATGAAGACTCGAAAAGGAGAGGTGGTTTTCCTGGAAGATGTTTTGGATGAAGCTTGCTCCATGATGTTAGAAAAAAGTGCTTCTGCCAAAAGTTAGCTGCTCAATCATTCTTTAAGTTAATGCTTATACTTATGGTGATTCCTGGCCATAGCACTTTTCTCCCAGAACCTTGAAAGAGCGGCTCTTCCCTTTTGAGTATGGCCACTTGGAACTTAAATCTGTTTCTCCCTTCCTGTGGATCATGGTTAAAGCTACGCTGTCAGGATCTGCCCATTCCCTATGGTTCAGTAAACCAATCTTCAGTATTTGAATAGCAAAACTTTATTTCAGTAACCAAAGATGTTAACAGTTTGACTTCTGTAGAGAGAACTACCATAATCCCCAGTTACAAGCATATAGTAGTAATGTACAGCCCCCCAATATGTTTGTGGACTTTTCTCCTTAGTTCATAAACCAAAACATTTTCACATACACTCTATCTCATCTCCCACTCCTCACAACACATCTCTCTTTCAGCTTCCCAAGAGGCAACCTTGGCGAAAGTCAGTACCAACACCCTCACCGACACATCTGTTCATTATACAGCCAGGGAATGTTTTTCCCTTGTACAAATACCACAGATCCCATCATACTTCAACCTCAAGCCCCTCGTACCTGTTTCATCAGGTTATTAGTATTGCCTAAACATAAATATAATCATATCCAGTAATTCTATTAAAAATATAAATATAAACAGTAACATAACTGAAAAAATACAAATATTAAACCACTTTTATGGCAGGATCTGCCAGAATCCTGTCACACACTTACATTTGCTCTTTTTGCTTGACAAAAAATATGTACTCACCCAAAACCATCCATTTCCACTAAAAAATCCAAATTTAAGCCATCTTTCAAGTAATTCCTTTCTTTTCCTATCAGGCAATGACAACCCATCCATCAATGGAATTATTTCCCTGCCTAACTTGCTCTTGAATTCCAATCTGCTCTGATTGCTCTTTTTGATTGGTTCTTTTGGAAACAGATGTTTTATTGCTGTTTGGCTATTTCTCATCTTATTCTTTTTATCTCTGTTTGTCTGTTTTTATTGCTGTCCATCTCATCAGATTTTGATTGGATGTTTCAGTTTACATTTCACCCACTGCACCTGGCTTCTTTTAAAAGGGCGTGTTTATGTGCATGCACTTACACACATACATATAAATAAACCCTATCCTAGAAATAAAACATTTCTTTTTAACAGAGGGAAATCCCACGTATGCCTGGTTCATTGAAGTCTGTGGAATTTACTCACAGGAGCCTAGAACTGAAGCATTGATGGTAACAGCCTGTGACCCATCTGTGGTGTGATTGGGCAACAGTTGAGGTTGAAGACCACATTGCGCTCCCATGAGACCTCTGTTGTACCACCATTGTGAAACTTTTTAAATTATCTTTTTAAAAAAATCTAAATATTTCCCCCATGCTTCCTCTGTATGTATGGTGGGGGACTTTTCCACTACATTTTAGGCACCCAAGAAGCCTTTTTAACCAGTAAGAAAACTGGAAGTTCACTTTTTGCAAGGGCCTGAAAATCACCTTGGGAGCTACATAGGGCCTGCAAGCCCTATGAACTACAATGTTCCTACAAGCCAATCGCTGACATTTAAAGAGCTTCTTAACAGCATTAAAGTCAATGGCCATTATTCTATATCAGCTACTTAGTGAAATATTTACTACTACTATTATTATTATTATTATTATTATTATTATTATTATTATTGTTGTTACATTTATTTATATCCCACCCTTCTCCCAGGACTAGGACTCAGGGCAGCTTACAACATTAAAAAAACCACCATATCCCGTTACCTAGATACACTCATCTGTAACTGTTCCATATTCACAATCATTAGTTAGTCACGATAATGACACTATTGCCATGATTGTAACTCCCCCACAACCTATTTTACTAGGCATTAGCTGCATGGGGAGAAGGAAGTTCTGCTGGCGACTGGAGCATGAGCAAATGACATTTCCATCAGGTTTGGGGAAAGCCAGGCCAGGGAAAGCAGCTGCTGACGTAGAATACTTGGGAACTTGATAGGGAAAGTATGGATTTAATGTATCCTTGTAGTTAAAAAATGAGGAGTAGTACTTCCACACCAGTAGCATAGATCTAGATTCACCACTTTAGAAACAAGAGCTTAGAACCTGTCCAAGCTAATAGCATCTGTTCTCTTATCAGCTGCTTGCTTTCCTTTTACGGAGAGATAACAAGGTTGTTTTTCTTCCCTTAATCTGCTCAGCAACCAAAGAACTTGACAATCCTCTTGAGACTGCTGAAAGGATTGGGCTTGCAGCACTTATCATTCAGGTCTGTTCATGCTGTCATTTTGTTGTTTTCCCTTTTGCAATAAAATCTAGTGATGCTGTGAAAGGGTCTGCATAATGCTTCTATAATCTATGACTTCAGGACTTCAAGGGCCTCTTATCATCTGATTACAAGTTTAACTGGGATCGTGTTCTCCAAAGCCAAGGCGACACTGGCGTTTTCCTGCAATACACTCATGCCAGGCTGTACAGGTAAGTGGTGTAATGAAGAGCAGTTTTTTCCCCCTGAATTTGGCTTAGAGTAGTTTGAAATGAAAATGATTGTGGAGAATGTGTTTGCATACAGCCATTTCAAATGGAGCCTTTTTTTGTTGATCAGGTGTACTTAAATTATGAGAGACCATAAAAAACAAGCAAATGGTCCCATTTTGGTTAAAATTCAACCCATTTTTAGGGAAATTAATTTCTGTGCATTTAATGGGACCTCTACTTTCACTTGTGCTTTTCCACATGCTGTCCCCAAATTTGTTGCAAAGAGCCCACACCTCTGGTGGACATTTGGGGATGTCCAAAGAGTTTCAGTGAGAGGAGTGAGAATCTGTTCCACCAAGGTGTAGAATGACATAGGTAATAGAATAATAAAATAGAGTGATGCACATTCCTATTCTAATCAGAATGTTCTGTCCTGTAACTATGCCAATGATGGTGGTTGTGACAGGAGGAAAAGGGCTGGCAGTTACTCAGTTATTAGTTTCTTGGTAAACACAGGTTGTGAAGTTGTGCTGTAGAGCTGGACGAAGGTGTCTCACTGTTTGAAGCAAAAGAGAAGCTGACCACCTTCCATTCCATGTACAGGAAGCTTTCTGCAATTTCCATAACTAGTGATGGTTTGGTATCATTCATCACACCTGAAGACAGCAGGCCAATCTAGGAAACGACTATATGCTGTATGGGCACTCACACAGGGGAGTAGATGGGAGGCTTGCCAGGCATAGTCAGCAGGCTGCCATCACTATGCTCCACCATTTGCAATCTGAGGCAGTTACTTCATTCTGTCTAATGGCAGGGCCAGCCTTATTTCCCTGTATGTGCTCAGGATAAGGAAAGGCAGTTATTGATAGGTAATTGGACAACTTTCCTTTTTCAGAACAATTGCTTTCAAGGTTCTAGGTAAGCGCGTTCTCTGTTGATACCTGGCAGTGCCCTTCAGCACAGTTCAGATTTCATCATAGGAACTTGCTCACATGAGTGTACATGCAGCAGATTTTATTGCTGTCAGTATTATTATTATTATTATTATACTTTATTTATATAACACTGTAGATTTATTAATGGTTTGGTCAGTTACAGATATTAACAGTTTGTCTTTCACAAAAAAATATTAAGAGTTTCATGTCTGCTGACATCTGTTTAAAATCTGTTTCCTAAAATTATACTGACTTCCACAAAGATAAAAATGCCATCATCATAAAGTTCTAAACATTTGCCAGAATTCATCAACCCCTTCCGCTTATCAGCTTCTTGTGCCAAAGAGTAATACCCTCTCCATTCTTTCCTATGCCACAGTGTATGCCATTTTGGAAACTAAGGAGAATTTTTGAAGCAACATGATGTGGCTGAGGGAGAGAGCATTTGTTGTTCCAATTAAAATAAAAAATCTTAGTCTGCTAGGTCAAACTACTACTTTGATTCCTGTTTACTCTTCATGAATCATGGTGTTAGGTTTCAGGGTGCTGTTGGTGCTCTATGCCAATGGAACTATGCCAGCAGTGACCATGATGACAGGACAAAAATGGGTGTGCAGCAGCCATGAAGGAAATGGCAACAACGAAATGGTGTTGGCAGATATATCAACCTTTTTTTGACGCCAGTGAAGCATTCTGAAAAAAGTGCTGCCACTAGAATTAATTCACCAACAGAATTCCAGCCACAGTCTGCTTAACTGCACTATGTGAAATGAGATGAAAAAGTTTATTTACTTAAAATGTGGTGTGGCATTAATGATGGGTGCCATGATTTTTTTAATGGCTTTTGATACATTTTTCTTCCCCTCTTCTCACAGTTTAGAAGAGATGTGTGGAACAGTTAATCGGGTGTCTCACATTAACATGGCATGTTTACAAGATCCACCTGCTGTTTCCTTAATTCAGCATCTTCTCAGGTATTTGAGGTTTACATCACAGTCCTTTACTTACCTACCTTTCTTGAACAAGTAAATGTGCATAATATTCAGATTTTAGTAATCTTTCTGTCCAGAAAAATTCCATAAAGTTTGAAAACAAGGTGTACAGGCAGTATGTTCCTTGTGTTAAAGGATAATTAGGCTCCTCAAAGCACAAATCTGCTTTCAAGCAAGTTACATGATCTTTACATGGTTTGTTTTAAAGCACAAATACTTGCATATGCTTCTTCTGCACCAATGAGTTCTGGTGGTGGCATAGTGTAGCTTGCCACGGCTGCTATGGGTAGAATTCTCTCAAGACCTATACAGGTTTCCCAACCCTGATTTAAGGCAGCAGCTGAGTCAGAGACTGTGGAGCAGTCCATATTCCATTGAAATCAAGTTTTATTATCATGCCTGTCAAACAAAGCATTATTCTGAATACAGATCCTGACAGCTGTTTTGCTAGTCTTTACATTCATGATATGTAGTTCAATCCTGTGAGTATTTACGTGCAAGTACATTTTACTGTGCTTAATGACCTCCAGCAGCTATATTTTGGAACATTAGCTGAGAATGTATAAAGCAAAGTCTGCAATAAATTAGAAGTGTTAAGGTAAGTGCTTTGAATCACAACTGAATGTAGCAAAACAGTTTTGAGTAAGGTTAGGCAATGTAAAGGGACATGGTAGCTCAGTGGTTAAGATGCTGACTCTGACGACTGCAAGATTGGCAGGTTGGCAGTTCAAAGCCCCAGTGACGTGGGATGAAGTTTGCTCCCATTACTAATCCCAGCTTCTGCCAACCTAGCAGTTTGAAAGCATGTAAAAGTGCAAATACAGTGAGCCTGCGCCATACACGGGCTCGTTATAGGTGGCTTTCAGCTTATGCTGAAGCCACCTAGGAAATGGGAGAATGCATGTCACGCACGCAAGGCCACACAATGAGCATGAGCCCCATTATTTCCAATGGGGCTCACGAATGGCCCGTGCGGCCGTGGGGCGAGTGCGAGCCCCATTGGGTATAATGGGGCTTGAGCATATGCGCATTTTGCTTTATGTGGGATCCTCGTGTAAAGCAAGGGCCCACTGTAGAGAAATAGGTACTAATTCAGTGAGAAGGTAACAGTTTTCTGTTCAGTCAAGCTGGCCATATGATCACAGAGTTGTCTTTGACAATGCTGGCTCTTTGGCTTAGTTATGGAGATGAGCACCACCCCCTACAGTAAGACATGACTACACAATCTTGTCAAGGGAAAACCTTTACCTTTAGGCAATGTACACTGCAACCCTGTCCAGTCTTAGGTGGGAATATGTCCTTCTGAAGTCATTGGCACTTAGAGAAGCTTTCGTGTATAAGATTGTATTGATAGACCTCTATTGCCATTAGCCAAAATACAGGACTTCATTTGAGGGATGTTTCACTCCTAAAACATCTTCCCTTCTAACAGCATACTTAGTGGTCCTATGCCAAACAATATAAATGTTTAGAATAGAACCTGGAAATCCAGGTTCAAATCTTCATAAAGACAAGTAATTCACTCTCTCTCAAGCTGACCTACCTTATAAGATGTTGGGAGGATCAAGTGGAAAGAACTGTCTATACTGCCTTGAACTCACTGGAGGAAAGGCATCATATACATATGTAAAGGCAGAGGTTTCAGTGTGCTGCCAATATTTCCCAGTTATGCAGGAAATTATGATTGTACTCTTTAACTTTGAAAACCCCTCATAGAAATAGAATGTCACAAATAGTTAAAAACCTTGAGAGTGATAAAAGCAGTTCTGCTTTAGAATTAGCATGCCCTGAGGAGGCACAGAGGAAAGACAGAATAGTAATTCAGATACTGTGATTGAAGAGAGCACGTGAGAGTGGAAGCTTAAGCCACTGACTGTCCCGTGGGAAACATGGGCCAGAATCCTGTTGATGTCATATACATGTGTTAAGTTCCATTATGGAAGCAGCTGGACATTTGTCAGAGGTGCAACATTCCCATTCAGCCCCCAGGTTTGAAAAGCAAAACTATGCATGCAGTGCCAATATGCTTGCACATTTTTGACTGAGGGATATCTGTCTGCCCCTATGAATTTGCCAGTAGTACGCCTTCAGTTACACAACATTGCCATTCAGCAGAAGGGTCATGTGACTCAACTGACACAGAGTCAACTCTATTGTAATAGCTTAAACAGGAAAGGACTACCACAAATATGATCAAATTCCAGAGTGTTAAAAATGTTTTAAAATCATTTTAAATCACCCCTTGCTCAAAAGTACTGCTTCGTCAAATCTGCTTTGCAGAACCCTCACCACCACCGTCATGGAAGTCAGCAGTTGGATGGGGCATTCTGTTGCCAGCATTTTCAGTTCCCGTTGACATTAGATACAACTTCCAAAACAGAAATATGAGGCAGGGTTCTTTTCCTAATGTGTTGCATGGTTTGCATATAGCAGATGCTAAGTAGTAGTTAGTAAACATCCCCCCACCCCCAAAATTCTTGTGAAAGATTTTGGTATAATCATCCTAAATCCAAATGGCAACTGCATTCAGCAGTCAATTCTATAATAGTTAAGCAAGAATAAAACTGCTAAATCTTGCAACACACAGCTACCCAGGGAATGCCTTTAATTTGGCCAAAGTCTTCTGATTTTGAAACTGTATAAACTATCAATCTTTCTCTTTTCAGATATGATGAGATTCTTCATCAGTCTTCGCAAGATCTTCAGCCTAAGCATATTGTTAACTATCTCTTTAAACTCAGGTAAGAGAGAGAAACATGTTCACTATTGAATAGGATTAGAATTCAGGATCAATAACAAGTCATTGGGAAGAATTAAATGCAGCGAGCCCATTCAAAACCAGAGGAAGAGCTGGAGCTTGATTAGAGCACCTTCTTCATAAATCTACAGCCAGAATCTTAATTCTTGTTATTTGGAGTGATTTATTTTGTATCTTGATAATGTGAAAAATTATACCATGTCAGGTCAAAGAGATATACATTCTCTGAATGACTTGTGAAATCCTTGAAATGTCCTGTCTTTTAAGTGTTTACTCCCGAGACATAATGAGCTGACATATTGTTCCTGGGAACATTGTACAGTGGTGCCTCGGGTTACGAAATTAATTCGTTCCGCGGCCGCTTTCGTAACCCGAAAAGCCTTCGTAAGCCGAAAACCCATAGGGGAAAAGCCGCGATTTCGTGTGAAATAGCGCCGAAAAGCACCAAAAAATTTTTCGTAACCCGAAAAAACATTCGTAACCCGGAACAATTATTTCCTATGGGATTTTTTCGTATCCCGGAAATTTCGTAACCTGGGTATTTCGTATCCCGAGGAACCACTGTATGTGCTCAACGAGAAAAACCAGTCAGTTTTCATGGTCTGTTACATCCATCATCTGATTTTGACAAAGTCATGTTGCCTGCGGGCTTCTTGTAACGTGATCTTACTCCAGTGACTGAGTCCAACAGCACATAGTGTCAATATAACCAAAATGTTCATGATCTTTAGAACTAATTAAACTTTATTTGATATATAAGCTTGTAGAAACTGTTCTCTTTTGATATTGTACTGCATGGGTGGGCAACTGTGGAAGGCAGGGGGAAAAACTATTGGTATTTTGCACATTGACCCCTAGGGGTATTTTGGGGGACTTCCTAGACTGTTTTAGGTCCTGAACAAGCCTTTTATTAATAACAGGAAGTGAGTGAGAATCACTTCCTGTTGTGAACAGAAAATGTCTCATGTTCCTAGCAGGCAAAAGAACCTTTTCCAAAACTTTCATAAAATGTTGTTTTGACCCGTGTGGCCCAGGGGGTCTTCCAAATGTGGTGGAAATGGCCTCCATAGTCGTAGAGGTCATTTGCGGGCATTGTGAAGAAAAGGGAAAAAAAGTAACCTGGGAGGCCCTGAGGTTACAAAAAACATTACTGCGGGCTACATGTGGCCCATGGGCCTCTCTTTGCCCACCCATGTGGTAAAGGTATTAGAAGGCTGTTAATGTACAACCTTAATAAATATAGATATAACAGGAAACTGACCACCTAGCCTTTTCCAGGCCATTCCTTCTCTTTCTGGTTTTATTTCTGTTTCCCCAAAAATAGTTCCACTATTCGGAACTGTTTTGTAATGCAATCTTATCCACATCGGGATTCCCCCATTAAACTTTTCATATTTCTACCAACCCCATGGTTTCTCCAAGTTTGTTAATACTTCCCTTTTGCAAATGGCAATTCCTCTTGCTAAACTAAACTAAAATAAGGCCATTAATTCAGTGAAATTTACCTATGTGTTGACTCAAAAGGCAACAATCACACAAAGGATCTACATTGATTGGGACTAACCAACAGGATTTAGCTCTAGATAATCATAGTTTGCCCTGCACAAAATGTATGCAAAATAAATATTTTTTTAAAAATGAGTGGAATGAAGAGACAGGTTAATACTGTTTTTTAATCTGGGCAATTTTTAAGCCCAAATGTCTCTCAGTGCAGCAACAAAATTTATTCATAGGTTTTTGTGGGTTTTTCAGGCTATGTGGCTATGTTCTAGAATAATTTATTCCTGATGTTTCACCAACATCTGTGGCTGGCATCTTCAGGGAATGCTGGCATAGAAGAGAGTTGGAGTCCTGATTTTGTTATTTTTCAGGACTGGTAGCCAAACTTTGTTCATTTTAAGGGTTTCTTCTTTCTGGTTTAAATTATCCAGATGTTTATGGATTTCAATGGCTTCCCTGTGCACTCTGACCTGATAGTTGTTCATGGTTCAAAATTTCAGTGTTATCAAACAGTATTTTATGCCCAGGATGGTTTATAACGTGTTCTGCTACTGCTGATTTTTCCAGCTAACACAGTCTGCAGTGTCTCTCATGTTTCTTGAGAATTTATTAAGGATGGCCTGTTGTATAAGAAACATCCTTTTGGGACTTTGTGATGTCATAAAGCAACTTAGGTTTGCACAATTTAAAACTTTGGTGCTGTGCAATGATTCTATTCCCAGGAAGGGAACATTGTCATAGCTGTGCACAAATGGACCAAGCAATATGGCTATTGTGCAACAGCCATGGTGTGCCACAGTATGGCACTTGTGGGACAGTTGCTCCTGTGACTGGACTGAAGTTTCTATCAGCGTTAGCCAACATAAATGATAGTGAAAAATCAAGGAAGTTACCATCCAATGTTTGGAGAGCCACATACTTTGTCACTTCCATAGCATATCAAGATTCTTTGGGGCCACAAAGCAGTCTTTGTAAAGAGATGGTGGGAGCAATGGTTTTGGAGTCAGTTTCCTCATGTAACACTTTTCTGCCAATTCAGAAAGAAACCCTTCAATAGACATGCTTTCCAGAAGCTGAAAAATCCACTAGCTTTGGATCTTAGCCAATGGGGCTAATCAGCTCATTGGTAGCTGCTATGTTTTCTAGAATTATTCTACTAGATCTTGAACATATTTAATTGGCAGCAAATGCCACTGAATTTGGTGGAGGAATTACTCCCTAGTTCATCCACTCAGGACTGTAACGCCTTAAAGACTTGGCATTTCTCTTTTCAGCCATTTAACAGCTGCAGCTCATAAAAGACTCCATGTGAAAGGCAGCATTCCGGAACTAGCAGAGGTAATGTAAATAATCACCACGGGAATATCATTGATCACATGAGAAAAAAGTTTTGGATACAACATTTGGAACCCGTTAAGAAGGTGTGGTATAAAATAAAGAAATTAAAATACTTTGTTTAGTTTTTTAAAAGCAAAGGAGTAATATAATAGGATAAGTTGCTTTAACTCTGCACTGACAAGTCTGGATACTGTTCCTTCAAAAATTCCTGTAGAACTGTGAACATCAGTTCATATTAAACTGCCACAAAATAAATCTCACAGTTACCTAGCTTTTTCATTTTAATGGGAAGTCTTTTTCATTTAGATTCAACTTAATCTTTCTTGGCCTGAGAAAAGATAGTGAGCAATGTCGACTTTCTCAGCACATGGTGATTTTCTTTTCAAAACCCCATTCTTGCAATAGTGCTTATACTATAAACTTATGAACAACAGTTCATAAACTAAATTAAAGGTAGAGTTAAAATGCAGGAAGTCAAAAGCTACATTATGTTTGGTTCTTTGGTGGTATTTTTGAAATTCTTTATCAAAGTAGAGAAAACATAGTTTAGGATAACAGTTGTTCTGCCAGTGGAACTGCTTCTTTCATCCTAGCAGAACTTGGAGTGGAGTCTCTTCTGTATATTTAATAGGCCTTAAAACCTGCTTTTCTGGACCATTTCCAGAGCAGTAAGTGGCCACTATGGAGAGCAGTAAGACAAAAGGGAAGGAAAGAATGTCCTATCATGATAGCTGCCAGACACTAGTATAAAATAGACATGAAAACACTATGTTTAGAAATGAAATTAAAATACTATGTACAGCCCTCCTACTGTTGTTGAACTGCAGTTACTAACAGCAAAATCGGGTTGTGGCTTCTTTCATTGAGTATCTCTGTTTGTAATGCAGCCTTTTCCTACTCCTTCTACTTTGCTGAGCATTATCCTTTCTAATGAGTTTTGTCCTATCGTCATATGTCCAAAGTATGATAGCCTCTGACTGGCCTCAAGGGAACATATAATCCCTTGCTTTGGCAGAACTGCAACAGGGGTAAACCCATTCACAGATGGCTTCTTACCCTTAGCTAGAATAAACCTTCATTGCAGATTCTCCAACGTGCCATTTACACTAGTCAAACAAGAAGGTGGACAGTTCTTCTCAGTAGGTCCCTGTACACCTTCAAAATTTGCTCTGAAGAGTTGGGGTCACCACCTAGCAGTTTTCAGAGAAGCAGTGACTGGAGGATAAAAAAGAAAACTTTGTGAGTGGAAATCTACTCATTCCACGGGCATTCCTAGAGAATGAGTGAGAGCGAGCTTTAGGCCCCATTCCGACTCACCTATTTGCGCTGGATGGAATTGGGCAGATTCGGTCCCTCCCCCCCCCCCCCCCCCGAATCCATCCAGAATCAAGTGCCCACTAGTAATTTACCTCAATCGGGGTAATTTAACCCTGAATGCCATTGCAGCTCTTGCAGAGAGTTCACATTTGCGGAACCGGTTTAAAATGAAGGTGCCTTTGCTGTCAATCAAATTCAGTTCCGCTTTCGTCAAGGTGACATTTCCTACAGCAACTGGGCAATCGGAAGTGTGCTTTCCCCCTCCTTTAAAAAAAACAACAGGTGGCAGTATTCACATACAGTCGGCCCTTCTTATACACGGATTTTTTATATACGGATTTAAGCATACACGGTTTGAAAATGTTCCAAAAAAGTATAAATTTACCTTGATGTTCCATTTTTTATTAGGGACACCATTTTGCTATGCCATTATACTTAATGGGACTTGAGCATACACGGATTTTGTTATACACGGGGGATCATGGAACCAAACCCCAGCGTATAACAAGGATCCACTGTATTTTGTCAAATTTATAACCTCCATGTGTGTGTGTGTATTTGGGTCACTACAGATTATGGATCTTCCCCTGCCTCCGTTTTCAACCCCAAAATGCAATCTAATGCAATCTCTGCATCCTCCCTCCTTGCGACCTCAGAATCCCTCATACACATACAATAATTATTATTATTATTAATTCCTCACCCCAAATGGCATCTCTGCATCCTTTGCTTTCCCTCAACCACCCCAGATTTCCTTACAGACACATAAAGTAGCAAAAGCATTCTGTATCAATTTGCCAAATTGAAAGAGAAACATTTGTAACATTCGCATATAAAAATAATTTAGAAAAAAGTCTATTGCAGGGATAGGCAACCCTTTTGAGCCGAGGGCCGGGTTGCTGTCCCTCAGACAACTGGGGGGACCGAAGCCAAAAAAATAAATAATTAAATAATTTTAAAAGAAATTAAATAAATAAATAAACCGAGACAAATGTAGGACAAAATTTTCAAATGGAGGGCACATTTTAAATAAAAAATGGGGGACATGCGAAAAAATTTGCTGATTTTTTTAAAAAATGTTAAGATAAATGCATGTTTCTGAGGCTTCTATATACAATTGCCCCACTATGCCCCTCGAGCGAAACGCCAAAGGCCCCAGTGGCAATCGGCGGCAGGACCGGGCTGGGGCCGGTCCCAAGGCCTCGCCGGGCCGCATCCGGCCCGTGGGCTGCAGGTTGCCTACCCCTGGTCTATTGCAAAGTGCTGTGCAGGGAGCAAGGAAATGAAAGTAGCACAAGCAGACACGCATTCTATCTATATATGTATCTACTTGTAGCAAAAAGCATGCGCTTAGTCTGTCAAAAATAAAAAGCGAGAGAGAAAGCTGCCTGGTGCGAGAGGGAATCTTGTTCCGTTCTGTGCCCTCCCTCTGACCTAATTCTCTCCCCTGAACTTGACCCTTCGTCCTGTTCCTTCCTACTCCTACTCCTGCTCCGTTACCCCGATTGCCCTTCATGACCCCCTTCTTTCCCCCCGGCTCCTTCATCCACATCCTCCTCTGTCTCTTGGCACCCTTTCTCCAAGGCTCTTTCCTTCTCCTGCTCCTGCTCCGTTACCCTGATTTCACTTGGCACCCTTTCAAGGTTCCTTCCTCCTCCTCCTCTTGCTCAGTTATCCCTGATCGTCCTCCGGCTCCTTCCTCCTCCTCTTGCTCCATTACCCCCGATTGCCCTTTCCATCCTTCCCCTGACTCCTTCTTTCTCCTCCTCTTTCTCTGATGAAGGGGAGGAATGTTCTGCCCTCTCTCTGACCTAAATCCCTCCCCTGAACTTGCCCTGATCATGATCGGGGACAAGTTCATATTCGCTGGACCAGTTTTTTTTCCAAAAGATACAGCTTTTACTCTGCTTTCAAAAGACTCGTGCTAAGGGGCATTTGCCCCTCAATGGGTGTGGAAGCCTCGGATTTGCTTGTGGGAGATTCTGGGCGAATATGAACCTCCTGTGGTTAATTCGAGTTCTGATCCTGGGTAAAAGGTAGTCTGAATGGCCCCTTAAAGGAAATGGATGTTGGTATAGAGTGAGCATCTTAGCCTTATTCTTCAATATTTTATGCACCCATACTACTGTACACACACTCAAAACCTTCACACTATCAGATTATTTTCTGAAACTGCTTTTACAGGGAGACGATTATAATTTTTTTATTTTTTTAAAAAAAGCCTGATTAATGTTACCTTTCCAACACCTTCCTGTTTTGTTTTGTTTTTTTGGCAGGCAAGGCTCTGTCTGTTCCAGGCTGTTCGCACCATCTTGGGCAGTGGAATGAAGCTTCTAGGAATCACGCCTGTAAATAAAATGTAACAGAAAGAGTTCCTCAGTGCCTATCCAGAAATGAATTTGCTCCAAAGATTAGCTATTGTCCTAATCTATTCTTGTAGTCTCTATATTATGTAGGTGTTCTGTACCCTTAAGAATTACTTGAAAAGTTCAGTAAGGTTTTTTATGTGAAAGAATCTTCCCTTGTTTCTATGAAACAAACTCTACCTGGGCTTTGTTCATATCTTAATTAATGCTGTTAATATACTTGGTCACCAGTCTCCATGACTGCACTCATGTCACATACCTGGCTTTCTCTAGAACCAAACCCTTGTGTCCTCTGAGGGTTTTAGTCTCAGTACAATTGAGAGCAACAGGCTGTGTTTTACTGAGTAAAGGTCTTAACTTCCATTTTATAGTTTCATATATGCTTGCCTGCACTAATGTGGAATGTGTATGTCCTAATGAGAGTTGTTGAACCAGTCAATGTTCATTCCTGAGAACACTGGCTGGAAAGCTAGTAGCTGCCATACAATGTAATCTTAGCATGTTGTCTTCTTGGTGGTGGTGCTAAGGAGGGAAGAATTCAATATCTCATACTAGGAGCCCCTAAAACCTTAAAACTCACCTGTTTGTCATAATCTGAAGACATTATCATCTTCTAGGACCACTGGAGAACCCCTAGAGGTCCTGGAGGATTTGTTATTGGGCCCTGGCTGTAGGGACATAGCCAAATGTTTCACTGCTGCACCTGCTCTCCATCTACTAAATGGCCATATGTGGAGGTACAAGAAAAAGGTGAAGAGAAGAGGTGAGAGTGTAGTTGCACTTCCCTCTTATTTCATGAAACATATTTGGTCCAAAAACTAGTGTTGTGATTTTTTGTGTGATTAATGTCACCTTTCTGACTCCCTCTGCCTGTTTGTTTTAAGGCAAGGTTCTGTCTAGCCATTTTTTGTATAACAAGTTATGCACGCACTTCCACATTTTAAACCCAAGACAGCATAGCATTATTATTACAGGCACTATATTGAACTTGCTTCTGCTACTGAGTAAATTTACTTGGGATTGGTCACCATTTTGTTGTAGAAAAGGATAATGTTTTTTAAATAAAATATTAGGCTATAAAAATAATGGCATTAATAATAGCCCCAGTGATAGTTTTGAATGTTTAAAAGAGTAAAGAAGGGATTTTAGCCTTTGCTTGTCAGGTCCACCCCTAGTTGTGCCACTGCCTTTACTACCTAGAAGACCTCTCCATTTAGAATCCATCCCTCATAATGAGAAAGACACAATCCTGTGCTTACTAGCATAGAAATAAAAAGGATTTGCAGAAGACCAACTTACAAAAATAACACATTAGTAATTTTAAAAAGCATGTACAATTATTTAATGGAAAAAGCATCTCTTTCAAAAGTGAAAGGCAAAGCATTTTGCCAATTCATGACTTGACCAAAATGAATAAATTGTACATCTTGATGAAAATCATATGGACCTGCAGATGTTGCTCAACTGCAACTCCCGGCATTCCTCGTTGCTGGCTGATGCGGCTGGGAGTTTGCAGTCAGGTAGAAAACCATGTAAGTCCTCCTCCTGATCTAAGTGATGCCAAACATACTGTACTTATCCTCCTGCCGACTTCCAAACAGTTGCATTTCAGAAGTAGGCATTTTTGGCCCTACCAGATGTGTTTTAGCCTACAAGTCCATAGCCAACACAGTGAACGATGAGAATTATAGCCCCTCACAACCCTCAGGGACCATAGTTGCTCCTTTATGTTTCATTCAAGTAAAAGGCACAATCCAGAATGGAACAATGCTTTACATAACTTGCACAAAAATGTGTTTAGGCCTAACAAGTGTGAACAAAGTGTTATTAGAATACAAAATGGTATAAAACTCCATCACATTAAAAAACTATTAAAAGCAGCCTCAGCTGCATTTTTTTCCTTCCTCCTGTTGCAAAGGGATTCACTGTACCAAACACATGAAGACATAGGATTTGTTCTAGCTAGAATTGTGGTCATTTTACCCATCAAATAATGGTATTCAGTCTCAACCTCCATGTCATTCTAGCTGCGACAACTAGTTTGCTGTTCAACAGTTGGCTGGGACATGCAGAGGAAAATGTGCAGTACTTTCTACACTAGTATAATCAAAATATGCAACAGCATATCAAAGAGCAGACATTGCTATTCTCTAGTACATCAAAGTGACATCCAACAACGTCCCCCTCTTTATTATATACACAATTTATCAATATATAGATGCATTTTCCAGTCCTTCATATATATATTTTTGACAAGCAAGAGCTTCATAGTCCAACACAAAATTAAGACACAACTTTACATCAGTAACAGTACTACATAACATAATGAAGTATCCATAATACAGTGTAAACCTTCATTCCACTGTAGATTTACTTCACTTTAGTCCGAGCAGAAAAGGCAGCCATAAACAGTTTAAGGCTATTTCTTTTTTTCTTTTTTTTAAAGGAAATGGGGAAAAGATACTTTGTCAAGTCTTCTTTACTTTCAAATGTCTTTTCTTCATGGTTGTGAATGTTAAACATGAATAAGATTCTCTTTTGATGCTTTTGATTCTACTGGCTGGAGTTTTGTCGTGTCTTGTCGAGGCAATCCATACAAATATATTGAAATACATACAAGAAGAGCACCGAGAGAGAAAGTTATGGCTAGAAGAGAAAAACAAAGTACATGATTTAAAATGCTAGTTCAAACAGAAACTTCAAAGAACTTAAGACTAAGAGTTCAATCTGTAGCCTCAGGTGACAGCAATTTGAAGATCCGATATGTGCTGAGGTTATGTGCTACTACTCAAACATAATGAACGTACTAACACTATGGAGGATAGAGGCGTATTATCTTGAAAGACAGAACCTAGCTGTTCAGTTTACAACATTTTGGTTTTTTGCTTACCAGGTTACATTAGCCAAACCAGTACTGACAGTTTCTTAAATTCAGCCACAACAACTAATCCCAGGAAGAATCAATAAGGAACTTCAGACTTCATATATGCACCCCTATCTATGACTCAGTAACTGCATGATCAAGCAACAACCTACAAGTGTGAAACTGTCTTTGGAATCAAAAAGGGGGGGGGGACTTTTCATCAAAGGCAAATATATATATATATATATATATGAAAGAAAGTAAGTATCTGGAGTTGCCTTTTTCTCATGACAAAAAATATTAACTAATCTGGACTTTGAAACTTTGAAATAGCAATTCTAATGTAGATTTGGTGTTAATGTATTTCTAAAAGTCTAGCATTCTTTGTAGAATTAAGTGTAAATAAACAATAGAAATGATCCAGCAGATTTGCTAGGTCTGGTCAAAACACAGTGTTGCCTATTTCAATATATTCTGCCTCATTCATTTCAACATCTCAGTTTTCAAAATGTAATCAATCTGAAACTTTTTCAACTATCAACACTCCATGTAACATCTGATATCACTGTTGATAATCGACTACAGACCCACCTTATTTGCCCTATGTAATATTCTTTAATACAAAATATTACTAAAGAGCATTTATGCTGATATCAAAGTGGAGCTTTGGGTATTGCTACCATAACACTGTTAACTTGAGTGTATCCTCACAGAATCTATGTCTCTACAAGAGCAAGTCACAGCAGTTGTTCAAGCCAATTTAAAATGAACATGCAAACAAAATGCCTCTTAAAATCAGGTGAAAATACTTAGGTAACAAGGCTACATAAACGATAACCAAAGCTTACTTACTAATCTGTAAACCGAAGAGAATAACAGATGCAATAGTAGAGAGGACAATGGCGGCCGCTGCAGAAAAGCCTTTCATAATATTGTCTGTGTATTTAACAACAACTGACGTGTAAAGGCCTCCAACACTGGAAAGAACTAGGAAGCAGAAGATATGCTTATGAATGAAGTATTGGACATTTTTTGTCTTAGCATAATAAAGAGCTACTCTCATGGCAGTTCAAAGAAACAGTACAACACATTTTATAGCATCAGTTTTTGTTAAAGGAAGGGATGTCACATTTTGTTTACACAGATCACATCATTTGAGGATTAAATTTGTGGTCCCAAAGGGATTTCCCTTGTGCCACAACCCACCAAAACCTAGTGTTGGTCTAAGCTAGGGGTAGGAATATACAGACCCAAGCCTGTGTTTTATGGCTCACTACATGTTGCCCAATTGCCTAAAATGCAGCATTGGTGGCACCAACAGAACTTGCCATTTCTATGCCTCCACTGCCAAAAATATATCCATAATTGAAACCCAGCCCCATTCAGTCTGGAAAACTCATTTCTTCCTCTTCTTCTTCCTCCCGAGAAGTTCTATAGCATAGGAGATTGCTCTAGCAGCTTCAGGCCAAGATCCTTGTTGGAAGTGAATAGTGCAAATCTCTCCATTGTTTAATTATGCAAATGCAACCTTTATGTTGAATGGTAATGCTGTTCAACGGTTGAATGTGCACCAAAGGAGTACTACCGCCAGTTTCAGCAGAGGGCACACAAAGATGAATCAGTTGGGAATGCACACCCTCAGGTGCACATGAGCAACTCTGTTACCATGACCTTGAATTGAATACATACTTTGTGCATCAGGTAAAAATGTGCAGTTGCTTCTGTACGGGAACTCAACACATGCATAAGAAATCAACAGGATTCTGGAAACCATGCCCTATATAGAGAAGCTGAGTATGTTTAGACTGGAGAAGATAAGGTAGAGAGCTGATACAATAGCCCTGTTTAAATATTTGAAGGGCTATCACACTGAAGATGGAGCAAGTTTGTTTTCTGCAGCTCCAGAGCATAGTACCTGGAGCAATGGATTCAAATTACAGGAAAAGAGATTCCACTTCAACATTAGGATGAACCTTCTGACAGAAAACGATGTTTGACAGTAGAACATGCTGCCTTGGAGAGTGGTGGAGTTTCCTTTGGAGGTTTTTAAACAAAGGCTGGATGGCCATCTGTAGGGATTGCTTTGATTTTGTATTTCTCATGACAGGTTAGACTTGATGGCCCTTGAGGTTTCTTCCAACTTTATGATTCAGTCCTCCTGCACCAATGTGGGTGGCAAATTTGGTAGTAGCTGTCAAATTTGCTGACAGCATCTCATCACCACCACCCACCATGAGAACTACAGTGTCCACTGCTGCTCCCAGTCCCAGAAAGATGCCCACCACTTCTCCAGGAACATTTTTCTTTCCCAATTTCTCACTGAAAGGCCACAGGGCTGTGTTCTGCAAGCCTGAAAGTTGTCCTAAGGCTTATTTCTGAGCATCCACAGAACTGATCTATGCCTTCCATACTTCATGGAAAGATGTCCAAATTCCCATCTGTCCCTGCTGACTTTATTTTGGCTGGCCCCGTATCTTTAGCCCCACCCACTGCCGTTACTATAATTTGGCCCTTGGACTAAGGATTTTCCATCTCTGCTATTGTTACAGATGGCATTAATAGGTACTCTTAAAGCCACTACTCCCACATTACTAGTTAAGATATTATACACCTTTGACTCTGGCTAGAAAATAAGTTTCAATGATTCTTCAAGAATTTAAGGGGAAATGTTAAAAGTACTTACATATCACAAACCAGACATAATGAGTATAGCCATAGAAAAAACCTTTCTCCATTACTTGAGCTCCATCAGACATGTAGACACCAACCAAGGTCACAACAATGCCAGAAAGATACATTTGAATGTTCCTGACCCATAAAGATGTATCTGAACTCTTAAGTACTTTCTCAAAATACACCCCTGCAAAGAAGGAAAGGAAGAAAGATCAATAAGAGATAGCCTGGAAGAGAAATGGGCCATTTCATCTTGTTTGAAAAGGAACAGAAAACAGAACATTTTCTTTCTATCACAGTTTTCTGTCTGGGTAGCTACAGGTAATGTGGGCAACCAGAATTCTTCCACTGACACCGGGACAAATGCCATATTTGTGCCTACTGACTGCAATTGTTCCTTTCTTTTCTGAAAACGCTACAGGGACTGGTAGCTGGTAGTTTATGCATTAATAGTGGTCTATGGACCACGAATTTGAATAACAATTAATTAAATTAAAATACAGTGCAGACTCTGTTTTGTATTATTAGCCTGAAAAATTATTTGATGAGCCTAGTGCTCCAACTACACATCATAGTACAGGTCCCCCCTTTCCTCCTCCTCCCCTTCAAGAGATGAACATTGCCAAGAATATCAACTTAGTGCTTAGCAGATCAAGAACTGCAACATCCAGAGGCCCTAACCTGCATCAATACTGATGAGAGCTGATAGGATTAACCCCAGGACAACACATTCTCTATACCTGATCTACAGGCTGAAAGGTTTGACTGAAGAGGAAAGATGCTTTCTTCTTATGTTAACTTTGCCACATGGGAGATACAGAAGCAGACATCACAAAGGTACTATGAGAAATCAGGGTCACACTGCATCTATATTAAATTAGTTGTGAGAGGGAGTTACAGTGTGTTCTTAGGAATCCCAGAGGTTCTTGGGTTATCTGAGCAATGAGGAAAGGAGATATTCTGTTGTAGGTCCTAAGCCCCAAAGATAATATAATGAGGAGGCCTGGGCTATCACAACACCTACACTCATGAACAAGCTCCTGCTGCTGCCTGAAGAGAACTGTTAACTACAAGTATTTTACCTGCAAATCCGGAACATAAAACAGCAATTGCGATCGCACCAAAGCCTATCAGAGGGCTTTGTTCCATCTAATGAATTAACAAAAAGAGAGATATTTTTAAGTCAACATGTGGCAAACTACTTCAAAAGTTAAGTCAGAACATCAGTTTACTGCAACAGCAAAAACAACAATAAAAAACACTGGGCCATCCTGCATCATCTACCTACAAATCTGTTTGCTGTGTATGCCTTGTCTCTAACAGTGTTCAAGAAACAGCAGGAGAAAAAAAGCTCACTCATCACATAAGCTCCCTTATTTTCATTTTGTGCCATTCCTTTCTTTAAAAAATAAAGGTGCCCTGCAGTTCTCACCTCTGCACTACAAAAGCCTGGTATGACACCAATACTTTTAAAATAAAGGCTAGACAGACATTTAAAGATTTTTAACTCATCTACTGAAACATCTCCATTAAATAAATTAAGTAAATAAGGAACATATAAAAACACTTCTGTCAATAAAATCTACCACTCCTTTCAAGAAGGAACAATAATAGTATTCACTGCATGTTATGGAAATTTTCTTGTGTCAGTAATAATACTCTAAATCCACCAATTACTTCCAAATACAACCACCCAATTTTAATAAATTTCAATGTTATACACAATTTAATTGTGATTGGTTTTTTGAAAATGACACTACTTGAAACTTGTCTAGGATTCTTATTTTAGAGGGAAGGCTAATGAAGTAACTATCTGCTAGTTTTGTTTATGTCTTGGAAAAATAAGCCCCTCCCATTAATTTATATCCCATCTTTGTCCTGCCATGGGACCCAGGTTCACTGCCAAGTTCAGTGTGTACAGAATTTCAGCATGGGTTTAGGAAATCTGCCTTAGGAAGACAAGATATAGCTATGTGAAGTGCATCATCATCATCACTTGGTGTTTATATGGCATTTTAAAATGTTTAAAATGGCTCTCTTACCTATCCTCAGTAATCCTTATACTACCCATAGAACAGATGTAGGAGCAGTTTAAAATAATCTACTGGGTACTCAGTTTGGACTAAGAATGATTTTTAAACTGTTTCAACTAATGTTTTTAATTCCACTATTTACTTAATGTTTTCTGTTGTATGTATTGTTTTTGCTTTAAGCTATACTGTAAGCCCACTTAGATTTCCCTCTCATTCTCTCTCTTTCACACACTACGCACGCACGCACGCACACACATACACGATCTGAACAAAAAACACCCTGTGTGTACTAGGTACTACAGCACTGTATAAATAAAGAATAAGAAGAATAAGAATATACGTGGGCACACTATACGCATACACACTCAAGCTGCGGGGAGCGCGCAGGGCACAAGGGGCAGTGCATCCTATTCATTTGAATGGGGCTCAAGCATTGGTGAAATTCGCCTTACGTAGGGGGTCTGGAACAGATCCCCCACGTAAGGCAAGGCTCAACTGTAATAGGTCAGCGTAGGGTAGAATGTAACTCAAGATCAGGAGGCAGACGGGGAAGGATTTCTGAGTCTAAATTCTTTAATGCCAACAACAAAATGATTCTTCCTACTCTACACAGATCACACTGTCAAAATGAAAAAGCTGAAGTGTATGGGTTTGTGTGACCAGGTGCAGACTTTTATGTGAAAAGATTATGAACTCAGTTCATTTCTGGAATTTTGCACTTTGCCTTGGGGGCTTTGGGGGCAGTAGTTTTAAAAAAACCCAGAAGAAAACCTTTCCTGGTGCTGCACAATGACATCACAGATTATTTATATTAAATACTGGACATGCAGGACAATAATGCACACAAAGGAGACCTTTCTTTGACTTTATATAGTACTGCAATAGAGGTGTTGTACACTATCTCCCCAAGTTTCAGTCTCTTGACATGAGTTCCTTTTGTTGTTGTTGTTGTTGTTGTTGTGTGCCTTCAAATCATTTCTGACGTATGGTGACCCGAAGGTGAACCTATCAGAGGGTTTTCTTAGCAAGTGTCTTCTAAGGGGGCTTGCCACTGCCATACTCTGAGGCTAAGAGAGTGTGACTTGTCTAAGTCACTCAGTGGCTTTCCATAGCCAAGCCAGGATTTAAACCCTGGTCTCCAGAGTTATAGTCTAGCACTCAAACCATTACATCACACTGACTCCATACCTTTTTTTTTACAAGGCAAAAAATAATTAAGACAAAAATTGCCCCTATTGCTTTTTGCCATGGGGTGCATTTTTTTGCCCCAACCAAGGTAACAATTAGGACAAAAATGTCCCATATAGTCTTCCAATGAACTATAATGCCATGAACTAGGGGTCTTTTCACACAATGCAGTTATAGCATTATGATTCCACTCTCACTGCCATGGCTCCATCCTACGGAATCTGGTGCTGACAGTTTTGTTAGAGGTATCAGAGGAGCTCACTGACTGATAATTATAAATCTCCTGCCCTCAAATGTGAATCTCAGGATCTCACAGGATGATGGCATGGCATGGGAAATCATAGAGCTATAAATGTAGAGTATGAAATGACCCCAGAAGTGACTGTGTGGAGTCAATACAAGGTATTGGTTATTACCTTTAAAGCCCTACATGGCTCAGGCCTGAGTTACTTGCAGGAATGCCTCTCCTTACACAATCTGCCCCACACTCTCAGAACATCAGGGAAGTACTTACTGAAACATCATAATACTAGGTTAATGACAACTACCCATAGGGGATTTACAGTTGCAGTTCCAAAATTGTGGAATAGCCTACCAGAACAGATCTGTCTCATCAATACCTTAGAGGCCTTTAAGAAGGAACTCAAAACGGATCTCTTTTGGCGGGCTTTTCCATCGAACTCCATATAAAAGCTTATGATGATGTTCCACTCTCAACTATGATTATTGGCTACTGATGACTGTTTTTTAGAGAACTAACAGGAATGTGGTAAATTCAGTATTAGTGTTTTATCAATTGTATTTGTAAATTATTGTATTATTTTATTGATATAATCCCGTCTCGATCCTTGGGAGAGGCAGGAAATATAAATAAACTTTATTATTATTATTACCAAAATCCACGGATGCTCAAGTCCCATTAAATACAACAACATAGTGAAATGGTGTCCCTTATATAAAATGGCAAGAGCAAGGTTTGCTTTTGGAATGTATATTATTTTTGAATATTTTCAAGCTGTGGATGGTTGAATCTATGGATAAAAAATCTGTAGCTATAGAGGGTCGACTGTATGCTTTATACATTTTTAAAAATTTTAGGCAGCTGTAGGGAAATGCTTACCTGAATTTTTGTAGCCTGTGCTGGTTTCCACTGAACAAGTGTGACTCCACCACAGAGCATGAAGACTGAGAACCACTGCAGTTTACTGAGAGAGCGGTTCAGCATTAAGACTGTACATAAGGCTGTACATGGGATCTTCAACTGATAGGTGACCTAAAAAACAGGTTTTTTTAAAAAAAATAGCTGTTTTTATTATATTTTGGTGTTTAAATGTATTTTATTATTGATTTTAATTGTCATTAGCTGATGTGAGTGAGAAGGAAAGGGTCCATGGGTTCCACTCCCCGCACACACACAAACAAAATATTAGTAACCAACAAGGTCCAGAATCCTGTTGGTAAGTTTTCAGGTGGTGCCCTTCACTGTGGTGGTGGTACTAAAAAGAAAAACGTGGGACCAAAACTACTATTACTTTTCACCTGAAAACTCTGCCAATAATTAACCCGTATGAGAGATCATTCGACCATTTGGAATAGGAGGAAACCCATACAAAAGTAGAGAAACCACCAAACAATGGTGTCATGGTAAAGTGGTCATGGCTTTCTGGAAAATCCCAGAGGGTGAAAATTGGCTACAGTTCTTTGGGTTACCCATATTTTAGTCATACTGGGTTGAATCCATAATCTGTTTTCCACAAATCCTTCCATTTGTTGGACACTTCTGATTCTGTAGAAAAATCATGCTGGCAGAATAGAGGCAAACTTTGTTGATTTTTGTTTCCCCCTGCAATCCTGTATGCAGGGGGTGAAGAAAGTGCACCCCTACCACTGGCATTATTCTGGGTCTTCCAAGGACCTCAAGAGTTCTCTAAAGTTCCCAACCACCACCACCCCATTGTTATAGTCATGAAAGCTACCCCAAATCTGTTGATAATTGCCCAAAATACTACAAAAATTGGACATTTGGAGTAAATTTTTCTCTCATATCACACATTGATGAGCTCACTTTGGGCTCTGATGTAGAAGCATTTAGCTTCCAAACATTAACAGTTACCTGGTAAACTGCTGCATCCAAATTGCTAAGAGCCAGGAAGGCCATGTTGTTCTGAATGGCATACACCAGAGAGGGAACACTTAATTTAAGTAGTTCTTTAGGGCTTCCCAAGACATTTTCTTTCAACGATGTCAACAATCTACCTAGGCTTCCAGTCTCTCTGGGGGGAAAAACATTTTTTTTTAAAAAAAAAAGGTTTAAAGACCAATATATCTATAGCAACTTACCACATAAATCCTGTAATATCCCTACGGAGGTCTCTATACTCACAACCTCCAAAACTTGATGCGAAAATGAACCAGTGCACAGCAACTCAGTTGCTGGGTAGGGCTTGTCATAAAGCACAGCAAACGTAAGATCTTCCAAGAACAGAAAGCAGAAGCCACTAACTTGAAGGAACAGTCTTGTTGATTTTTCCATGCTCTCTTTAATTCCCATCCTTTCCCCAACAGCACAACCTGCAACTACCCAATGGCATCCTTCTGCCTTTTTGGTGGCACTGTAAAGATAAAGGTAAAAAGTAAAGGTTCCCCTTGACATGACTGTCTAGTTGTAACCAACTGTAGGAGGCAGTGCTCATCTCCGTTCCTAAGCCGAAAAGCCAGTGTTGTCCGAAGGCGACTCTGGTGGTCATGTGGCCAGCATGACAGCATGGAACACTGGCACCTTCCCATCAAAGTAATATCGGTTAATCTACTTGCATTTGCATGCTTTCAGACTGCTAGGCTGGCAGAAGCTGGGACTTGTAATGGGAGCTCACTCTGTTACACAGCACTTGGGCCTTGAACTGCCAGTCTGCTCATCAGAATTTGCATCTTAACCATATGGGGACAAAATTCTAGTGGTGGCTCCTGTCAACTGAAAAAGAAAAATTGAAGTACTACTGATCTCTATTTTAGAGATCTGCACAAGCTGTTTCAGTGGAAGGTGTGAGATGAGCTGTCTGGCTTTGAATTTCCTTGCTATTTTGAAAGCAATCTCTTTTTTTATTTCTGACATCCCTGTCCTTCAGCATGTCTCAAGATTTCTAGAGAAAGATTGACATATAAAATATTTATCTTTCTAACTGAAAAATCAGAGAAAGTGAGGCAAAGAGAGAAAGGGAAAAACAACAACTATACTGTAACGACTAGCATGACAGTCTCAATCTTTTCTATGTTCACCCACCACTGAATCAGACTACGTTGCAAAGAACAGTTGTTTGAAGGCTGAGATGAAAAAGAACACTTGACAGATGATCTATCTGAGTGAATCTGGGGGTCTGTGTCTCTTCCAGTTATCATTTCTAGTGATAAGAAGTCCTTTTAAGAACAAAAGAGGCATAGAGGCAATTGTGGAATTTCTCCCCTTTCAGCGTATCTATCTGAAAACTTGCTACCCACAATGAAGGGGCCCTTTCAAACAACACAGTTAGAGCACAATGATTCCATTTTAACTGTCATGGCTATATTCAATGGTATCCTGGGATTTGTAGTTTAGGGAAGGACAGGTGTTCTCTAGCCCAAAATTCTAAATTTCCCTGAAGAGCAACTCCCAAGATTTCATGACTGAAGAAGAGTCATACTACTATAACTGTATAGTGCAAAAAGGCCCTTGGTTTCAGAGCTCAGCTAGGAAAAGAAAAGAAAAAAGTCAAAAGAGACAGACTGTGGGAAGGTAACCTGAAGAGGGATGGGGCAGGTTCTGCTTTCTTCACCCCATTTGCTCATAGAGTTGGATCCACTCACCTCATGCCCCTTTATGGGCCAGATTTCCTATATCAGCAGATTGGGATCATTTTGCACACAACAGGAACTCCCAAATACAGATTGGGAAGTTCTGTGCTGGAGCTTATTCCTGAGTAGATACACATAAAAATAACCTGTACTGTATATACTTGAAAGACATGCCCTGGAGCTTAATCCAGAGGACACATGCATGGAATTCCACTGTGGAATATGTCTAATTTAGCCAAAAAAATTACATCTGGCCCTGCCTGCTTTGCTTTGGCCTCAAACCGCATCCTCAGCTTCAACCACTACTAGAATGTAACTCTAACTTCTGTTACTGAAAATCTATAGATTCATAAATAATGTTCTAACATTTTACATCAGCCTTCCCCAACTATGAATTGTCTGGATGCTCAGGGCCATGCAGGCTGGGAATGATGGTAAGAGTAGTCCAACACATCCAGAAGATGCCAGGCTGGGGGGAAAGTTGTTTCATTTTCACATGTTTCAGGAAGTCTCACCACTCTGAACTCCTGAAGACTGGGGAAGTTCTTGGTCAGGAAATTGTCGCTTGGGGGGGGAGGGCTGTATCACACAACACTAACAGTGATTACTGTTGAAAGTGCCCAAGGACAACAGTGTAAGTGGCTTTTGGAGCAAGACCCATCAGTGTCAGGATGGCAAGCAGAGTATAGCATGCAATTTGTATATGTTGCAGCCACTAAGGTCATCAGTGTCAAGCAGTATAACGTACAAAGCAAACTGACATGGGATCAAGACTGGTCCTTTCAATAAGTAGTCTGAGACAACAGATTTGGAAGATTGATTTAAAAAGAAAATTGTCAACTGTTGTATTCTTAACAGCATGCCAGAGGAAACATTGCATCATTTCTGTGTGGACTATTAAAGGATCAAAAGGTGCCCCCTGATTCCACATCCCTGGGTAAATAATTTTACTGGCACATCCAGGGGTAGACTGCCAATATTGTTGGTGTATTGTTTCTAATCTTTAGATATATTTTTAGTGAGACTAAAAGTTCCTCTTGAGTGACGCTGAAGAATCAACGCCTACACCAACCCAAATAACTTCAAGCCAAGATTCTGCACTTAATCCATAATGACATCTTGAACTTTATCCAAAACAGTGAAAAAGAAGCCAGGTGGAGATGCCTATTTATTAGCTAAATAGAAGAGAGACACAGAAAAGAAACTAAAACTTGCATGTTTTCACTTGCTCTGAAACCAGTCTTTAAGTGAAGAACTCTACACGCACACAAGTCTAATGGACACCATGCAGGCAAACAGCAGGAAGCACAGAAAACAAGCATTTTGGTTTGTTTTAAAAAGCAATATTAAATGAAACAGAATAGAAACTGAACAAATACGCCATATCAAGATGCTTATCAGAGCTCATACTTACTTTGTTAAAATGCCCAAACTTAGGAATAACTTGATAACTTCTGTTATACACACAGCTGTCGTTGAAAAGTACAGAACTGTTTCTGTCGTTCTTGTGTATCGCAAAGCAACTGTGTATGTCGCAGCCACCAAGGTCATCACCGTCAAGCAGTACAACTTAAAAAGCAAACCAACATTTTCTGAAAAACAAAAGCAGAGTTCTGTGAGATAAGAGAGGCACTGACAACACAGCTGTACATAAAGGCCACCTTGACCATACAGAGTTTACAACTGTAGCATTTTGGATGTCACACAGCACAGCTGCAAACCCATCATCAGTGGTTCTTATACATTTGGCCCTCTATATCCACGGATTCTTTATCCACAGATTCCACCATCCACAGCTTGAAAATATCCAAAATATATACATTCCAAAAAGAAAATCTTGATTTTGCAATTTATAGAAGGGACACTATTTTACTATCCTATTGTACAGGATGGGACTTTAGCATCCACGGATATTGGGATTCATGGGGTGGGATGTCTTGGAAACAAACTTCAGGAACACTGTAAAAACTTTGTCCTGGAATAGCCACAATGGAGGCAACTGGATCAGGGCTGACCAGTTCTCTCAACAAACTTTCCTCAAGGTTCTTAACTTTCTGGAACATTTTACTAGGGGCCCTTTCACGCTACACAATAATAGCACTATGAATCCACTTTAACTATCATGACTCCAACCTATGGAAACCTGAGATTATCGGTTATAAGGAGGGGAATTTAGCAATCCCAGCCAGTGAACGCTACATAGTGCCTCCCCAAACTACAAATCCCAGGATGACAGTTACAAGCAGAATCACAGTGCTATCACTGTGAAGTGCAAAAGGGGCCCTGGGTCAATAAGTTACTCTAACTACCCTTAGAATATCATCGGGGGTGCTCTGCCTCCCCTCAAAAGACCTTTTTGGGGGGAGGAGTTGTCCTTCATTGGTACTTCTCTCCAGGACCAAGGTAACATTGCTGCCCTCCACCAGGGGAGAAAGGTTCGGCTTGTACAAGATCTCCTTGAACAAGATCTAATTGAGTAGGGAAAGTGCTGTATCCTATTCTTTAGTAACAACTAGAACCATTTGTCTAGAAATACCAATAAAGGATATTGGGTAGCTATTTAGTCTCTCCTCCCTCCCTAATTTTTTAAAAATAATACTCTTTATTATTTTATTATGTAGGAGCGCTGGTGGCACAGTGCTTAAATGCCTGTACGGCAGCCACTCACTCCAAACTGTAAAGTTGCGAGTTCAATACCAGTGAAAGGGCTCAAGCTTGACTCAGGCTTGCATCCTTCTGAGGTCGCTAAAATGAGTACCCAGATTGTTGGGGGCAATTAGCTTACAGTTGTAAACCACTTAGACACTGTTAGTTCAGTATGAAGTGGTATATAAATGAAGCTGTTTGTTTTGTTTGTTTGTTTCAATATAGACAATTGTATACAGTATCCAATCAATCTTCTTTCTTTATATATTATTTCACATATATCCTTTTCTTATCTACAAACCTCTTCCAATATCCACATTCATAAATCTGCTGTTACATTTACTCACACAACAATACAACTATATTTTTTTTAAAAAAAGACTTCCTCCCTTCCTACGGTAGCTGTTACCTGTTCCTTATCATTCTCTCATATATATATATATATATATACTTGATTTTTTTTCCTTCTGCGCTTTCTAAAACTCTACTTCTTATTTCAATATCTTTAAAGCTTTACTTGAGTATATAATTAAACCTCTTCCTCTATATTTTTTTTCTCATTCTTTTGCTTCTTTCTTCACACACGCACACAGCCTGATTAATAAGGCAGGGTGAGAGCTAGTATGGTGTAGTGGTTTGAGAGTTGGGCTATGACTCTGGAGACCAGGGTTCAAATCTTTTTGGCCATGGAAACCCATCGGAGGACCTTGGACAAGTCACACTCTCTGAGCCTCAGGGAAAAGTAAAGGCAATTCCCTTGTGAACAAATCTTGCCAAAAAACCCCAATGATAGATTCACATTAAAGTAGCCATACACTGGAAATGATCTGAAGGCATACGACAATAGTGAATTTTCAGAGAAGCGTCCCTTCTAGCATCCGTTAACTTTGTTTGAAAATAAAGATCAACAGCAGCTGAGGGAATTATTTCTGCCCACGGCTTTTCAAAGGAATGAGTTCCTTTGGAAGTTTTAATAAAAACAGAAACAAGGAAATATCAATGATGAAATCGCTAGCCACGAAGAAGTACATAAGTCATGTTTGCATTGGACTGGGTTTATTTATAGTTATATATTCCTGTATTTACTGAAGTCAAGACAATATGCTGTGAATCATTGCAACATTATTCTGATGCAACCTGCCAAGACCTATTAATCCTATCTTTTAAGGAAGCAACACCTTTGACTGTATAAACATTCCTGCAAGGTACAGTTTATACAGAGCACTGTTGCAAGTGAAACACTCCCTTTCCAAGATATAATCTCATTCACTCTAACATTATTGGACTAAACGATAGCAACAGAAAGATCTGCACATGACACAATGATAGTCTAGGTGCTTCCAGATAGGTAATTCCTAGTTTTAACAAGTCACTATTCTTCCATTGTAAGCTAAATTGCACTTGATTTTCTATACTGTACTATCAAGGAATGTGGTGCATTTCCCATTTACATCAATGCGCTTTGTGCTACATCTTTTTAAAGTGGCATGGTCTTGTTCTGGGATCCTATCACAGCTCAGGATTTGCACCAGGTGCCTTTTTATCACTGTCTGTCTGTTTTTAGAAAAACAGTAACTAACACCAAAATATCTTTGAGGCTGTTTTAATTGAGTAATGGCCAAATTATTCCGAATTCCTATGGTTGGGAGAGGTTCGAATCCCCAGTCAGCCATGGGTGACCTTGGGCAAATCACAGTCTCTCAGCTTCAGAGGAAGCCAATGGCAAAACCCCTCTGAACAAATCTTGCCAAGAAACCCCTGTGACAAGAAACCTCAGTGTAAGGTCACCTAAGTCAGAAACTACAGTACTTGAAGGCACACAGTAACAGCAGAACGCCAAATACAAGTAGGATGACAGAGAGAAGGCTAAAAACCGTCCCATCTCCCTGACGCCTCAAAAAACGTTTACTGTCATTTAGCAAGATAACACCTTGTAAAAGAAGAAAGTGGAAATCCAATAGCATTGTGCAAGAATTAACAATATCTCATATCTCAGTGAGCCAAATACATATGCATGGAACTAGGTGCTGGAATTGGGTTTCTACATCAAATGGAAAATGACATTAAAATAGCCATTCAGGCCAGCATCTCTAAATGCTGCATACGTTCAAGCGCATATTGCTTTGTTATTAAACGGTAATGTAAGGATCAGACCCTAGATATTTATTTACATGTTTTCTTACAGGTTCAGCAATATTTCTCTAAAATGTAGGTTGGCCACGCCAAAAAGGGCAAGGTATTTCCTTACACTCAGGGGCCTGAAAGAATGAAAAAGATTGTATGTACAGTGCTGTGTAAATGTACAGCACTATACTGTATAATATAAATAAAGATTCATAATAATAATAATAATAATAATGAAACCCAATGAATTACAGTTGGGTGGGGTGAGGAAATTCATTTTGTGCTTCTTCTTCCCATAGATTTCACTGGGTCTTACTCCAGGAAAGCCACATACATAGCTTGAAAAACCCACAAAATTATCATTATTGTCATTATTATTATTATTTCTAACAGATAATCCCTCTCCCCACATTCTGCTGCACTTCTAAATGCATGCAAGTGGAAGCACATTTGGCAATTACTACTACTTTACTACTACTATTATTATTATTATTACTATTATTATTTTCTTCATCTCACACCCTTCACTTTTATCTTATCTAAAAGGCTCATGAGGAGGAGGGACTTCAGACTGTGCCCTGGTCTCCTGTTCCTCATGAGCTCCTACTCTGCGTCCGCACTGCAGAAATAATCCAGTTTGAGACCGCTTTAACTGCCATGGCTCCATGCTATGGGATTCTAGGGTTTGTAGTTTTGTGAGACATTTGGCCTTCTCTGCCAGAAAGCTGTGGTACCACAATGAACTACAATTCCCAGGGTTCTGTAGTTTAGAGCCATGGCAGTTAAAGCGGTGTCAGAATGGATTATTTCTGCAGGAGGAGCGCATAAGCAGTAGGAGATCAGCCAGCTCAACCCCCCCCCCCATCCTCAGAGCAACATGGACCCGTCCAGCAATTGCCTTCCAATGAAACGGAACGTTCCATTTCCATGCGAGGGGGGGCAGGTTAAGTGGAGGTGCGCTTACCTTTCTGAGGCGCCATGGTCGGCAGAAGGAGAGGAATAGCCGGCGAGCGCAGGAGCCTGTCCCGTCAATCATCCCAATGCCTCAAGGAGAGCGAGAGCGAGCGGCTAGAGCGGACACCCCGGGCGGGATTCAACCATAGAGATAGGAATGGCTTCGAATCTTCCTCCGGAAGTAGAGTAATATAGACAAAGGGCGTAGACTTGTGCAGTATAGAGGCGCAATGCCTCCAATGTGAAGCGGTACTCCGGGATCATTGCTTGCAATACTTAAACAACAACAACAACAACAACAAAACATCACATGAATAATATAATAATAATATTTTATAAATAACATATAACATAATATATATTATAAAATATAGCGTAATATTATAAATTATATACATGTGTGTGTAAACATTATAATATATATTATATAATAATAAAGTATAATACTAAAAATAAATTATTATTATTATTATTATTATTATTATAACAATATATATTAACATTACCTTTACTTTTATTATAAAATATTCTAAATTGATATAAATTATATATATATATATATATATATAATAAAATATGATATTATAAAATAAAATAATATTACAAATTATTATTATTATTTTCATTTGCTTGTAATGGTTAAATTGTAGTATATTTTTATTATTTATACAATAACATTACCTTTACCTTTATTATAAAATATTCTAATTAATATAAATTATTATTATTATAATGCTATATATAGTAACATGTGTGTGTGTGTGTGTGTGTGTATATATATATAATACAATATTATAAAATATAAAATAATATTTTAATTTATTATTCTTATTACTTTCACTTCCTTGTAATGGTTAAATTATTGTATAGTATATTTTTATTATTTATTGTTTATTTCCTTTGTATGCCCCCTTTCTCCCAGAAAGCACCCAAGGCGGCTCACGGATGATAAAAAAAAACCAAAACATTTTTCAAAAAACATGACAATAAAAATTCAAAACAGTTAAAATCATCTAAAACCAGTATAAAACCACATTTAGAAATACTGTATACAGAAGTAAAAAGGCACAACCAAAAGACACACAAATTTCTTGGTCCATCCATTTAAGTAAGTTTTATTTCTTGACTGGAAAATAATTCAGAAGAAAGACCCTTTGGAAGAGGAGTGTGGGCTGAATTCAGGAATATGGAACCTACAATTATTATTTTTAAGTGAGTTGATTTAAAAATTAATACAGTGGACCCTTGTTATCCGCTGGGGTTTGGTTCCAGGATCCCCCGTGGATAACAAAATCCGTGGATGCTCAAGTCCCATTAATACAGTGGGGAAGGAAAATGGTGTCTCTAATATAAAATGGAAAATCAAGGTTTCCTATTTGGAATTTATACTTTTTAAAAATAATTTCAAGGCGTGGATGCTTGAATTCGTGGATAAAAATTCCATGGATAAGGGCAGCCGACTGTAATAAATAAACCCAGCCATTTATGTAGCAATTATTTTTATGTCAGGGCTGGAGTGAGGTGAATGGAAGGAGGGAGTGGGAACATTGTGAGGAATGATGCTTTTCCATTGCCAAGGAGAAGAGAAGATTAAAAGGTGTTATGATATCAGTGTTTAAGTATTGAAAGGGATGCCATGTTCAGGATGGCCATTGTATTCCTCATCACCGTGTACTATTAATATTTTCATTTCTGCCCTGACAAATCTTGCAAAGTATTTTACTATCAATTGAGTCCTGTGCCTGGGAAAAACAGAAGAAAGGGAGTGATTTTTCCAAATTTTCAATAACGCATCATTGCTTTAAGCATGCTAAATTGAAATGTAAGGGTGTTGTTTTAAAGTATTTAAACATTTACATGCATTTTCATGTAGAAATTTGCGTTATCCTGCCTTTCACTGCCAACATTTTCAACTGGAAATGAGTTTACATTGTGCAATTTGCATTTTGTTTGTTTCGGTAACCATTCAAATCAGTCTTTAATCATTTGCCTTTGAATCCATCAGACACAATATTCTCACTGGAGAGGGGGATTGAGACATGCTGGGGCCCTAAACCAGGTGTTGGAATTGTCTGTCCATCCAGATGTGGACCAAAATGCTATTGCGGATTCATGTATGTGTTTGAGAGTTGGACTATGACTGGAGAGCAGGGTTCGATTCCCAGCTCGGCCTTGGAAACCCACTGGTTGACCTTGTTGCAAGTCACACTCTCTCAACCTCAGGAGGAAGGTAATACCCTGTGATTAGGCTCTCCATAAGTCAGAAATGACTTGAAGGCACACAAGAATAAAAATGTATTTAATTGACATGTATATATGTATATATTTAGGCATTTCTATAAATAATGAGAGTGCCAGCATGCAGTTTGAGCATCACACTACAGCTCTGGAGACTAGCGTTTGAATCCTCACTCAGCCATAGAAACCCACTGGGTGTCCTTGAGTAAGTCACATTCTCTCAGAATCAGAGGAGGCAAAGGTAAACTTCCTCTGAACAAATCTTGCCAAAAGAATCCCATTATAGGGTTGCCTTAGGAACGCCATAAGTCAGAAACAACTTGAAGACACACAACAATAACCCCGTAGTTAGAGTGCAACACAGTAAAACCCATCCCAATTCTGACTTGCCTGTCACTGCATTCAACATGGGTCATCCATTCATTCCCCTAGTGATTGGGAAGCAGTCCCACCATGAATGATCTCTGATGCAACAGGCATAAGCAAGACCCCTGTTGCAATTTACTCTCACACCATAGAATTGCTCATACTAAATGGGATGGGACTGTCAGTTAGCTGCTTGCCTTTTTTGACATAAATGTTGGAGGGTGAGGAAACCAATGCTCATGACAGACATACTTACCAAATTTGCAGATGACACCAAAGTAGGAGGATTAGCTAATACCCCAGAGGACAGGATCAAAATTCAAAATGACCTTAATAGATTAGAAAGCTGGGTCAAAGCTAACAAAATGAAATTCAACACGGAGACATGTAAGGTACTGCACTTAGGGCAGAAAAATGAAATGCACAGATATAGGATGGGGGACACCTGGCTGAACGAGACTACATGTGAAAGGATCTATGATTCTATGTTCAAGTCCCATTAAATACAGTGGCATAGTAAAATGGTGCCCTTTACATAAAATGGGGAAATTGAGGTTTGCTTTCTGGAATGTATATATTTTAAAAATATTTTTATGCTTGAATCCATGGATTTAAAAAAAATCTACATACATGGAGGACTGAGTGTATATATCATATAAACCAAAGAAAGTTAAAAGCATTAATATACATACACTAAAATGAGATCAAAAATTCCAAGCAGAGTCTGGGGTAGAATAAAAATAAGGATGGAGGATAAGGTTGCTGTCTGGGTGAAGGCTGAAACCAAAATTGAAACAAACAACCTCAGTTAGAGTCTCTCTTGCTCTACACACACATACATACACTGAAGTAGCCTCCAAGTTTTACCCATGACTTATACACGGCTCATGGCAAAATCCATAATTTTGGCCCCAAAACCTGACCGTGACTTATACAACAAAAACAAATGGGCACTTGTTGGTTGCAGGTTGGCATGGAAGTCTAGATTCTGCCCCCCAAACACAGCTGCTCTATTTGCAGTGGAAACAGCTGTGATGCAGAAGGCATGATATTGGAACTTGGCTGATGGGAGGCTTATTTCAAGATAACCCTATCACAGCTTAAGGCCAAGTTGAGTAGCAGTCTTTCTTCAATGGGGTACAGCATCCAAATCTGTCAGTCTAAAAAAGTATATTCACCACTCTCCTGTCCCTCCACAGGATTAATTTGTGGCTGAATTTAGGATTTTTGTTAATGAAAGGAAGTGCATACATACTGGTTTGGGAGTACAGTGGACCCTTGTTATACACTGGGGTTTGGTTCCAAGATCCCCCGTGTATAACAAAATCCATGTATACTCAAGTCCCATTAAACATAATGACATAGCAAAATGGTGTCCCTTATAAAAAGTGGAAAATCAAGGTTTGATATTTGAAATTTATACTTTTTTTGAACATTTTCAAACTGTGTACGCTTGAATCCGTGTATAAAAAATCTGTGTATAAAGAGGGCTGACTGTACTCCCTACCACATGTCCCTTCAGCAATGCGACTGGGCTGTTGCTGGTCCCTTGCGCTCTCATCTGCCCGAATCCTTAACCCCACCTCCCTGACCTATGCTCTACCCTGTGTGCCTTTTGTGGGTTTTTGTGCATGTGGTGGGGAGTTAAAGCAATTCCAGAGTTATGCTAATGTGGTCTAACAAAAACAACAACAAATCCAAAACAAAACCAATATATAGGTTTTTATTTAAAAAGACAGGCTGTTCTGGAATAGCAAAGGGGAGGAGGTAGAGATGGAGGACACAGTGATACCATGTCACTGCCGATTCCCAGAATTGCCACAGGAGTAATTTACCACACCTGAGGACTAGCGCTATATCAGCTCACCTAGCTTATTGACGGGTTTTCCGTGTCAGTGGCAGAGTGTGGGCTAACCATGCTTCAAGGACAAGGCAGTGAGGAAACTGAGATGGGGTTGTACAATAGGTATCACCAAAGGCACTATTACCCATGTTTTATGGTGGTTTAAAGGCCACATGTGATAAAGTCCTTAAGTGCGCCCAAGTGGAAGGTATTAGTGGCATCAGATGACCAGAGGTTTATCTCCAACACAAGAGAGATGTTGGTGTTGCTTATGGGAATTACTGTCACAAAAAGTAACCATGCATGGGGTGCCAAAATAACATGCAACATTCAAAAGAACAGGTCCCAGAGCCTCCATTCTGTGGCTACTGGACTAATTTCCCAGGTCTGATCCCTAGGACAGTCAACCCTGATGCACAGCTACCAAACTGTTGTGAAATACCAAACTCTAAAGAACTACCAGTGATGAGCAAACTGGAGAAAGGGGTAAACAGATAGTTATTGGAAGGAATAAGGATGGAGCAAGAGTAATTAGTGGTATTTTACAAATTAAATGTGGGCCCAGAACGAATGGGAAAATCAGACCAGTATGTCATATGAAGATGACCTGGAGGAATGATAAACATTATCTAAACAGAACAAGTGGGTGACTAAGGGAGAGCAAACAGGAAAGAAACTTCATGAGCAAAAAAGGCAGTGTTAATGAGAAGCCAGCTTGTGCTGTCTCCCATACAGCCTCCAATAAAAAGAGCTGTAATATGACAGAACTGTGATACAAGACTTAAATTTAACAATGAATGACACACTTAAAAGCTTTTCCTCTGGCTTTGTTAAATATAAAGAGCTTGGTTTGACTCAATGGATAAAGAATATGACATAGTTCATTTACTTCCCTTAAACCATTCTTTATTGAAGGAATTTTAATTTTCTCTTAGGTTTCATCAACTGCTCTTGTTAAGTTCACTTTGGTCATACGAGTAGTTGGGGGTGTTCCTCCTCGAAGACCAGCCAGGAAAATCTGTGGTCTGGGTACATTACTAGAGTTTTCATGTTTGGTCTGTGTGCCAGAATCCTTCATTGGGTATACCTGGCTGCAGTTGTCTCTTCTCATGTGACTGAGGTTAGTCTGCATGGAGTGAGTTAGCATTTTACGCAGGTTAGCCTGAAAATAGATGTAAGAGCAATCACAAAAGCATTCAAAGATTATGTTAAAAACTGCATAAACTCTTTACACTAGAAGTATGTGCAACTGAAAACCATTCCATTCTGGAAATTAGTTAATTGAATGAAATGTTTTTTTTAAATGCCATATCTTCCTCTCAAAGATTAATGGGGGCAGAGTAAATCATTCTTCCCCTTACCCCCTTTCACTGACGACCCTGGATTGTATATATTGACTTCCCCCTTTTCTCTGGCCCTTTGCTGTTAAGTGTTGTTGTATTGTTTTTAATACTGTTTTTAACTGATTTTATTGGAATGTTTTTATATGCTGTTGTTCGCCACTTTGATCAGGTTTTGGAAAAGCGGGATACAAATAAACGATATTATTATTATTATTATTATTATTATTATTATTAAAAGCAAATCTGACAACACTAATTTCATGGGCAGGAGAGGCAGTGTTGAGTGAATTATGCTCACCTGTTTCTAAATATGCCTGTTTTACAGTTGCCACTTCATAAGAAACCAGACTATATTTGGCTTTTCTGGTGATACAGTATATGGTAGTGGCAAGTGGAATTAGACAAAACCTGCAGGCTCTGAGCAGTCTGTTTCTCTAATGCCTTATTTTTCTCACAACCTTTACATATGTGGCCTTTACCTCTTGCTGCTGTTAGGAGGATCCTTCAATACTAGCTCTATGTGTTGTCTAGGGTTGACACCAGCTGATAAACTGGTAGCTGCTTTTTGAGAGCCAGCATGACATGGTGGTTTGAGTGTTGGACTATGACTCTGTAGACCAGGTTCAATTCCTGTTTGCCATGGAAACCCATTGGGTGACCTTGAGGAAGTCATATGCTCTCAGTCTGAGGGTAAGACAATGGCAAACCTCCTTTGAACAAATCTTGCCATGAAAACCTCATGATACCGTCGCCTTAGTGTTGCCATAAGTCAGAAATGACTTGAAGGCACATAACACACATACACTGTTGCCTTTTGAACCATTTGATGTTTCTGAGCAAGTTTAACAAAGCAGAACTGAAATCTATAGTGGAATATATAATACACAGAAATACTGGCTTAATTACATCAGTGAAACATTACTATTTCATGTCAACTGAATTTTTAAAATGCAGTTTCTTTTCATTTTGTTTGTCATTTACACTGTCATGCCAATTTAAGCCTTTAAGAAATGCAAATTACTTCTATATCATTTCCCTACAGAGGCACTGAAGGCCCTTCACTGTCAAATTATGAGGCTCCTTCTACAATTAAATCATTCAGTGCACATCCATCTAAAAGCACAGATTAAGGCAGTGATTCCCAAAGTAGATGGTATGCCCACCCCTGTGGGTGGTGAGGGAAAGGGAGGGGCAGTGAGGAAAAAAGAGGGCAGCAGGGCAGCCTTGAAGTATTGGCACACTAGAAAAGCAAGGGGAACCAGTGACCTTTAGCATCAATAGTGGGATAAAGAGTTGGAGCACATAGTGGCAGGGGGCAGAAGCAACAACAAAAAGGAGCATCCACATTTAGGATCCTGCATAAAACTTTGTGAGCTTTGCCAGGACTTGACTGGCAAGCTGGGAGCTGTGCTGCTGTCCCTGCTTTCTTTTGTCAGACAGGCTAAGAGAAGAGATACCAAAGAAACAATGTGGGGGTGGGAGCAGACATGGCTTGAAGCTGTGTGGGGAAGGCATGTCTCTGGGGAAGGGATTCCAGGATTGATTCTTTGAAAGGCTCCTTTGTCTTTCTCAGATTGAGAATCCTTCCTCGCCAGGGAGAAAAGTGGGAAACTGGCTGTGCCCCTCTGGCCTGGCGAAGGATTGAGAGTTCTTCCTTACCAGGGAGAAGTTTCTCCCTTATATAATAATAATAATGATTTATTTCTATTCCACCTTTTCCCCCACGGAATCAAAGCAGAGTACAAGAACATTAGATATAATCATACAGTAAACATAAGCCAGAATACAAAACATAAACCTAATATCTAAAGCAAGGAATATATATTATATTATATTATATTATATTATATTATATTATATTATATTATATTAATTATATATAATCCCATTCAGTTTGGGAGCAGCAAGCAAGCAGCTGATCAAGCAGTGACCAAGAAGCTTCTCGCCCTTGCTGGCTTTTGCCGCAAGGCTGGCACAGGTAAGAGACTTCTTGGCTACTGTTCAACCAGCTGCTCGGTTGCTGCTCCCCAGGTGACCAGCTCCTCGGTTGTTGCTTGGCTGGCTGGCTGGGCACTGCTCTCTTTGCATGAGGCCACCCTGGGAGCAGTAATCGAGCAGCCAGCCAGCTGTCCTTTCTTTTACTGTAAAGTTAAAGAAGATAAGAAAGTGGCAAGTTGGATGTAGCTAAGGCAGATGCTGCTGCACAAACAGTGGACCTGATATCAAGAAATAAGCATTGTGGGGCACTATGGTTATCACTCAAGATGAAAGAGGACAGTAGCCCCAAAAATGGTTTGGGACCACTGGATTAAGATTTCATAGTCAATCTTCCTTTATGCTCTTCCAGTCAAAGCAAAGAAGAAAGGTGGAGAAGACTCAATGCTTTCAGGAGAATTTAATGTAATTAACTAAAAAGAGGTCAAGAAGATCACAATTACTACAGATTATTAGTATTAAACTCCCAGGTACCAGTGACACGAACCAGTTTGATGGCTTTTCTCCTTAGTTCCCATTCATTCCACTCATAATCCTTCACAATAGTTGGTGGCAAAATATGGGTGTCAGTCTGAGTACTGCTGTCACATTTTGTGATTGGTAACAAGCTTTTCTCTTTAGCTCTGATCTGGAACAACAGCAAAAATAAGCAGAATTTATTTATTATTTCCATTATAACATTTTTGAGGAATGGCTAAATAATTCAGTTTGGATTTTAACAAATATGCATTCTCTGTTCTCATTAAGCATTAAACAAAAACTGAAGGAAAGTATGCCAGCAAAGAGTATGTCGAATCAGTATTTCAAACACCATAGAATCTGGACAAGTTATTTTTGGACTACAATTCCCACAATCCCACAGGGCCCTCGGAGGGCCCTGAATCAATGCAGGACAAATGCAGTGAATACCTGAGAATAGGGGGCAAGGGACTCAAACTGCTGATGAAGTTCAAGCAGCTGAATAAGCTCTGCAGATTCCTTTGCTTTTTCTGCAGTCATCTTAATGTACTTCTCAGGATTCTCAGCAAAAGTATATGCCGCTTCCTTGGAACTAAAAACATAAAATTTCTCCTTGTGTTTCAGGACTCCAATAGATGGATTTCCTAGCAAATAGAAGATAAAATAATATTCTTTTTAGACATAAAGAATTTCCTCATGATGTTCCTGATGCATATTATCCTGTTCCACTATTGAAATTAAGAATATGCAAAGTAATCTAACCTTTTAAAAGGTAAGCTCTCCATTGTTTCCCAGCCAACTTTTTAAAAACCAATACACTGTCAAATTATGGTTTCTTTGCTGAGGTCTCAGACACAAAGTTATCCCCCTACCTTGGGTGCTATTGGAAAATAATTAAACCAATAAGAAAAAAATCCATATCATGGCCACCTAGGGGATTCCTCGTGTGCAGTGGAGGTCCTGAGACACTTTCTTCCCCCGCAAAAAGAAATAAATGGGAACTGGATGTTAGAGGCCTCCATGGACTGTAATATGCAAAGAGCATGTTACTGCAGAGTTCTATACATGGACAATTTTTAAGTAACGCATCCAAATGACTACAAACTGAAATATGGAAAAGTTCTAGTAATTTGTTTTTACTAAATTGCAGTAAAGCATAACTGCAGATTATCACATATAGCTCACTGCCAATCTATTAAGATCATAAGAAAATTAAGATCCAAGGACGTCAGACTTGACAAGGAAGTAATGGCTGACGTCATCACCTTTCAGTGAGATGTGAAAATTTAACCAGACAATCCTGCTCACCAGCCGTGTGCAAATACCAAAACTGCTAATCTACCTTCTGCTTAGTCTCCAAACATAACCAAAAGATGAAAGGGCAATACCAATCAATGGCATAAATCAATTTGATGAAGATGAAAACTATACAAGGAAATCACTTTTTGTTCCTATGACTGATGTACAATTTCCCCAGTGATGAAGAAAGCACATGTTCAAAATGCAGTAGAAATTCTGAAAAAGAAAACTTAAATAGATCATTTTCTGACACTATCTTTCCTCTTTTTTTTCTTGCTGTGCTTCTCCTTCCTAATAAAGGTGCACTTTTTAATAACCCCTCTTCTCCTTCTTTTACCACTGTCTCAAATTCCTCTTCTTCCCCACACAGGTTATATACAAATTGGTCATCTGTCAGAAGAACATGGATATGAGAAGAACACTGCAGTGAAAGATTAATAATATTTGTAAAATAAAAAATAAGTCTGACCTATAATTTACATACCTGGGAGTAGAAGGCCATCTTTCACAGCAAAAGTGTAAGCACAAAAGCCATGATATTGAATCACTAGTTGGCTAAAGTTAACTGTAGTTTCTGGAAAGAGCCATTCTACTTTAGTAAAGTCAGCAGGATTTACTTTGGTTTCTGAAATATAATAGCCAAAAAGAAAGTGACTATTTACTACTATTTATTGTAATAAATACAGATTAACTAGAAGGAGATATTCACAATAGCACTGAAATAATCTGACCATAGTCATATATACAGAGTTTGTGGAATAAGTTTTTAATACTAAAGAAAATCATGGCATATATTATCTGAAATAACTGAGAAGCTTCTAGAATCCATATATTAAATTTCCTCCTCAAGGGATAAAAAGTCCAGGGCAATCTTTTCTATATTAAACAGCTTTCAAATTAAGTCACAAAGCTTTCAGTGTCAAAAACGCTTAAAAAATGACACTTACACTGAATCCACACTTACAAAATAATTCAGTTCCAGTGAGAAGAATCAAGCCACAGTTTTGCCTCATTAGTGCCACACTCCCCCTTTTTAATTTCAGTCCAAATTCAAATTGATCTTTGAGCCACACATTTCCCCTGCCCATTGGTATAAATTAGCATTTCTACCACTGTCTGCATGTTCAATGCACACACACAGCTATAGTGGCTCCAGTATATTTTTTCTTCCCAGCATGAGTGCAGATATACATATTCCCAAATAAATTTAAAGAGCCTTTCTTGTACCCTCCATCTGCATGCAGCTTTGATGGCTTGCCAAGTTCCCTTGTATGGGAGAATGAAGAAGCTTCTTCACCCTAGTTACAGAAATGTAGAGCTTTTAAGAAAGAAGGAAGTACACAGAGATGGGAGGGGTGTTGTGAGTAGGAAGAGCTGAAAAAGTTTGTGTTCCAGCTGCCACCTCCCTGGAATGAAGCAAATCTGCCCCAGCCCCAAGCTGCTATATCAGCCAGTCTGTCTCCCCTTGAAAATTGCTTGAATGTAGAGACAAGTCAGACCCCTCCCGGCCCTGGCTGCTCCTCTGTAAAGCAAAATGGAGCAGCTTGAGACAGCAGCTTTGGGTAGGGCGCAAATTTGCATGATTTGCTGTGAGGAAATGGCAATTGCAACTCAAACAAATTCTTTTTTTAGCTTTTTCTTTCTTACTATGCTCATTCTGCCTCTGTCCTTCCTTCTTTCTTAAAAGCTGTACATTTCTGTAAATGGGGAAAAAAGCTCTTTCTAACTTCCATCAGCCTAGATCCTCCTCGTTGGATGTTGGCTGGATCTTTGGGAGTGCTGATATTACTATCAGTATTATAATTATCTCCTCAGGGCCAAGGGGGGAAAAAAACTCTTGAAATCATCCCCCCCCTCCCACTTCATAATCTTAACAGCAAAAAATAGTAATGAATTACTTGTTGGGTGCGGATGCCAAGGTCACCTCCTACCAATCTGTCCCACCCAACCATTCTACTCTGATTCTGATTCAGAGTGCAGGGCACATTTTTAAATGTTTTTTGCCAAGAAACTGCATACTAAAAGGTTTTTTTTAAAGCCCTCAGCTGTCAAAAAGAAGGGCCTACACTTTGAATCTAGATGAACATCATGTGTTCTAACAGCACTGGGATCACGATTACAATTTTACAGGTGTGGATTCTGTCTAAAAACGCCATAAGTACACAATACATTATTAGTCCACAAGTGAGAGATATAAACCAGGGGTACACACACATATCCTTCCAAGGACATTGTGAAACCTTGTTCCTTCTCCAGAATCTCTCAGAATGACCATTTTCTGGCAAGATAGGGGTGAACTGCTTCTTTGGGAAGGCTCCAAGACTGGCAAATCAATTTTTCCAGGATTTCCTGCATAAATCTGTTTTCCAATTCAGAAGTGAACTTTCAACCACTTTCAGGGTATTTTCTTTATTTTTTGAATTTTTGATAACCCAGGAAAATATCAGATGGTCACATCTTCAAAAGATTAGTCCCTCCCACACATTGAAATTGGCAATTCCTGCTATAAACATTCATACAAATGTGAACATAGCTAAAGTACTCTCCAAATTTTATGGTACACAGCAGTACAAAAATCATAATATATATGTACCGGCACTTTCTTTTAACCTTATCTGATCCGTTTTCACAATAATGTCTTCAAGAAGAGATTCCATCACATCTTCCGGAAAGATCAGTGCATGACTTCCCAAGAACTGCTGAAGACTGACAGTCAGGTTGTTGAGGAAACTGAGCACCAGTATCTCATCTTGAAAACTGGTCCAAAGGTTAGAAAGTGCAATAAATATAGGCTAGAAGAAACAAAGATAGATATTAAATCCAAAATTTAGTTCTAACAGAAGTAAGCCTGCAGTTTGAATGGAACTTACACAAATGTTGATTTACTCAATTCCCACTTATTCAGTGGGTCAACTTCACCTAGGAATAATAAATGGATTTAGGCAAGGGGTGGGTATCATGCTGCCCCCACCAATAGTGTTGGACTGCAGCTCCCAGCAGCTGTAGCAAGCATTCCCAATGAAATTGCAGTTAAATAAAATCTAGTGTGCCACACAATTCCCACCTCTAATTTAAGTTCTGTGGCTTAATTTAAAACTTACATAAACCAACGATGTAGGCACAGCTGTCTTTGCCTGAACAACATTTTTTAGCTGTTCCATCTGGGCGTCAAACTGCTTGTGCATCATATCAACTTCTTGTGCGCATGTTATCACATCAGACTAGAAAGACAGCATACACAGACAACAATTTTAGCACCAGTACAAAACTTTAATCATTGGTTGGTTCTCTCAATCCACAAAAACCTCTCTTTGGGTTGTTTTAATAATAGTGATATATAATGCCATTCTATTTCTTACAGATGTGTAGATCAAGAGAAGTAATAGTGCCACTATATTCTGCTTTGGTCAGGCCCCACCTGGAATACTGTGTCCTTTTCTGGACACCATAATTTAAAAAGGATGTTGAGAAACTGGAGCGTGTCCAAAGGAGGGCACCTAAAATGATGAAGGGTCTGGAAACCATGCCCTATGACAGGGGTAGGCAACCTGCGGCCCGCGGGCCAGATGCGGCCCGGCGAGGCCTTGGGACCAGCCCCAGCCCAGTCCTGCCGCCGATTGCTGCCGGGGCCTATGGCTTCTCGTGCACACGGGCAATTGTCTATAGAAGCCTCAGAAACATGCATTTATGTTAACATTTTTAAAAAAATCAGCAAATTTTTTCACGTGTCCTCCACTTTTTTTTAAAAAAGTGTCCACCATTTGAAAATTTTGTCCTACATTTGTCCCGGTTTATTTATTTATTTATTTATTTATTTATTCTTTTTAAAAAAATATAATTGTTTATTTTTTGGCTTCGGCCCCCCAGTTGCCCCCAGCTCAAAAAGGTTGCCTACCCCTGCCCTATGAGGAACGACTTAGGAAGCTGGGGATGTTTAGCCTGGAGAAAAGAAGATTAAGAGGTGATATGATAGCCCTGTTTAAATATTTGAAGGGATGTCATATTGAGGAGGGGGAAGAAGCTTGTTTTCTGTGCTCCCAGAGAACAGGACCCGGAACAATGGAGCAAGCTCCAAGGAAAAGAGATTCCACCTCAACATTAGGAGGAACTTCCTGACAGTAAGGCTGTTCGACAGTGGAACAAACTCCCTCGGAGTGTAGTGGAATCTCCCTCCTTGGAAGTCTTTAAGGCAGAGGCTGGGTGGCCATCTGTTGGGGATGTTTTGCCTGAGATTTCCTGCATGGCAGGGGGTTGGACTGGATGGCCCTTGTGGTCTCTTCCAACTCTATGATTCTATGATTTCATTTCATCCATTTCTTGGGAAACCTCTTGAGGGCAAGAGTCAGTTTGATGTCGCTTGATATGATCAGTAACCTGTTAGCAGATCATTCTAAATCCTTTACACTCAAGTTTGCCACCTTTGCCTTAGTAGCCCAAATGATTTACTGCAAATTCCTAAATACATAAGCAGTGCATGTCACTTGTTGTAATAATAAATATTTATTTTATTTTATTTTTTGTAGCTGTCATTATTATTGTTTGTCTGACTTTTTATCCAGTAACTTCTGGTTTTGTTCTTTCATTTCTGACTTCTTTGTGTTTCATTTGCCTAATAGGAGTAAGTATATCAGTAGTATATGATTTCTACCAGATACACTGTATCAAAATATTTTGTAATGAATGTTGTGTCACTGACAAAACTATTGACTCGAATAAAAGAGATATCGGAAACATTATGTAGCAGACACATATCTAAGACCTCTCCAGCCACTGCCATACTTTTCTTCCTTTTACATAAAATAAAAACCCAATGGCCTCATATTTAGTACTTGTATTACATTGTTGTCAGAGAACATTTCATAATGAAACTGCTCTGGCATTTCCAAAGCCCTCTGGGGCACTTACTGGCAGGTTGGAACAACAATGGCTACTCTTGCTCCTTTGTACACCCTATTAAAATTTAAAACTCTGGTTCCTCTTAGTTTGCTCCTTTTCTTTAAACAATGAGAAGGAAATCAGTACAAGATCTGGTATAAGTAGCCCTCCCACACACTGCGGGCATAGTTATGGACTAAAAGGGCTCATCGTACTCCACCCACACCCTGTCTCCAGTCCTCCTGAGTCTGGTCCAAAACACAATGCAGAAATATTCCAGTTTGAGACCACTTTAACTGCCCTAGCTCAATGCTAGGGAATTCTGGGAACTGTAATTTTGTGAGACATTTAGCTTTCTCTGTCAGAGAGCTCTGGTGCCACAATAAACTACAATTCCCAGGATTCCCTAGCACTGAGCCAGGGCAGTTAAACCAGTCTCACACTGGATTATTTCTGCAGTATATTTTGGACTTCTGTCTCTGAGTTGGAATTCCAAATCAGAAGGATGAGAAAGACAGATCTTTCAATGGAGGCAGGCAGCAGTTAGCTAAGGCACAAGCTCCATCTCCATACTCAAGAAAGGGTTACCCTATCTTTCCTATGGCTAATGGGACACTGTGTTCTACTGTCAGTCAACCACACAGTTATTAGTATTCAGTGCCTAGACTGTCTCTCTTCATTGTAGTACTTATACTGCCTTATGTACTTCAGAAAATGTGTGAGAAAGAAACAATGCAAATTGGAGCATTCCTATACCAACTAAAAGCTAGTAAGCAATGTTGAATTTTCTTTTTGCCACCCTCATCTGGTACCAACAGAGATATAAATGTTCTCTAACTGATTACGGTCACAATTAATGCATTTATATTCTGGAAATCTATGCGAGGCAAAACAGAGTCTTACCAGAATAAGACACAGAAAAGCCTCATGTTGCCTCACATTGTATAGTACTTCTTTTAACATTGTCATCCTTAGTTCCATCTCAGCATTTTGACTGTGGTGCATCATTTCAATCAAGGCTGTATAGCGGTAAGCCAGCTCCTGAGAAGCATGTAATTCCAGATCTATATGATGGCTGGCTGCTGGGATAGCTTCCTCAAGAATACCTGGCACTGTAGACCACAAAGTTGATATGAAATATACAGAGAAGATACAATGGTTGTTAATGAACAGATCAGTGTCCATTTTAATACCTAGCCAAAATTATTAGGGCATGGATTCAAAGGACTGCACATAACCTCCTACTGTACACACCAAGACTTTGGAAGGATACTGTATATTTCTTCTCAGTTCCTTTATGTGCCTTGAAAGGTGTCTCCTGAAGGTTGCAAGACCTTCTGAAGAAGCGAGCACAGCATGAAGAGTTGCGCATGGAAGGGCAAAAAATCATGCATCCTCTCTACATGTACAGAAATCCTTTAAGCATACTCAGAACCCTCTCTGATTCCTGGTTTTTGTTTATTTACCACCTAAAAGGTCTGATTTTAGTCAATTAGCTATGTGTTAATAGGCTATCTTATAGATAATAAAATATTTAATGAAGGCTGAAAATATTCCATGAAAACTGTTAAGCTGTGTGCTTGTTTATATGTAATGCTCATGGCCAATGTATTTACATAGACTCCTTACAAAATTATGATCAGCACAGAATATTCTTAATATATCTGAAAGTGACTTAAATGTGAAATGCAGATATGACCTTCATGTCTAATATTAGGTTCCTATATACCTACAGTCATCAATGCCTTCCCCTCCTTTTCCACAGTTCTTGTTGAATAATCGAATTCCTGTGACAATCATGGTAAGTTCCTTCAATTGTCGCTCTTTCTCTTTTTTACTGAGAGACAGGAAGGCAGCAAGCTCAGTCTGAGGAAACACACTCTGCAGGGCAGCTGGAAAATATTTAAAATGTGTGCAGAATGACATACAAAAGAGAGGATATTCAGATAATAATTGTGATATTAATAAAGCTATCCAAAAGATGACTTCTGAAAACTCTTTTGGGAAGAGATCACATTCCCAAGTTTTTCTACATATTCACAAGAGATAGGAATCTGTGTATGTTTTTCCTCCCATACATACAAAAAGAGAGTAAACTTCTAGGCTACAATATTATGTACAAGTACTAATTCAGATGCAGAATCACATTTAGAACCTAAATGATTCCATTCCCTTGTTGGCAAAAAGTTTGGAAGGCCACACTGAGACCAGAGCAAAATGTGGTAGGCAAATGCTTCAGATGCACCATAATCTGGGCATCTGTCAAATGCCACTGGACCACTGCTGTTTCCTTGAAACAACTTTTAAGAAGTAATTGGGGATATAGATAGCACATTGGGCAGCTGCTCACATCAGGACTCTTGGATATGCAAAGGTGGTGGTGGGGCTCTCACGATCTCAACCTTGCTTTGTTATCTGAAACAAATTGTATGTTTGTACTTTGAGTTTGCTTATTTGAAAATGTATTTTGCACTGTCAGCATCCTTTTGCCTTAGCAAAAAGCACGATAAAAAAGGTTTTAAATAAACAAAATAATTTTTTTTAAAAAATCTTTCAAAATAGCAACCAGTTGCTGATGAGGACTGCTATATAAGGATGGATGTTAACAAACCTTATAATTGAGCATTTGAGTTGTACTAACCAGTTGCCTCTCTAATGACCCTGATGTCTGTAGGGGACCCGAGGCCAGAGCGCAATAGCACATAGCTGACAATCTTTCGATAAACACTTTCCAACTCTTCTCGTGTACGAGCACGGTTATCTGTAATTTCTCTGCTTACAGGAGCAAGCCTGGACTCCAGGACACGATGCTGTTCATTAATTAACTCAACTAAGAGGAAACAAAGCACCATATGAAAGCAAGCTGTATTATTGTAGCCAACCACACAGAGATTTAGATCTGGCCTATGTATTCTGCAGTTATACATCTGTTCTGATCCAAGGCCTATAAGAATCAAATCACTTAAACATGCGTCAACAGGCTTTTAGAATACTTAATGACATAGGTGCTTATTATGCACACAAATACAATTATACTGTAGAATTTCACAACCTTGAATACACTAAGTTAAAACAATTAAATCTACTTGTGCTATCTGGTGTAAGTACACAAGATGTTTATAGCCAAAAAATATATCAAGATTTTAAAAACAAACGAACTAAAAACCAAAAAAGGAACCATAACACATCTAACTCTGTGTGAACTTTAAAAAAAATGGCAGGGGCTAGGGGTGGTTGGAAGCATGTTAATCTACAACCCCTTTAGCATAAGTTCTTACTTTTCCATATTCATATTGCTATTTTATTTGCCTTTGTTATTCTGCACCATGTCAGTAGTTCTGTAAACAATGATGCAGAACAGGAACAGAGATACTGTATTGCAATTGCAATGTTTTGTTGAACAGTAACTTATGTAAATATGCAGAGGATTTTATAACAGTGTATCATGGGCCTGAAACAGATGAGCCAAATAAAGCAGTTTCTAGCTATTTGGGGCATGGTGTTTAGATGACGTACACCCCCAAAGTGTCCGGAAACCGCAACGAGGCTGCGCTCTGGTCCAAAGGACTAGATTAAAAATGAGTTGATTAAGTCTGACTCCTGGCTGGCAGTTTGGGACCTGCGGCAGCATCCCACTTTGGGAGCAGGCTATACAGTCACCATGGTGCAGTCACCCGATCGTGGAGGCTGCTATATATTGCCTGTTTGCTTCACCCCATAGGTATATTAAACAGTTCTACAAACGGATTACCTCTGTTTGTATAGTTCATATCAAAATAAACTTGCATTTTGATAGTGTCTAGAGATGGATTTCCTGTGTCAAGAAGTCTATCAATGGAAAGCTGAAACCAAAAAAAGAAATAAACAATGAAGTTAATTATTCCAAGCCACTTACACAAAACAAAATTATTCTGGGACACACAGCAGTGCTATTAACACCATGCCCCAGAGTTTACACACCGGAGAGCCTCCTTTGGTTTAACAAATTTGGAAAAGAAGGTACCTTTGGATTAAAAATAGATTTAGAACATCAATCAAGTATCTGAAGAGAACTATTTCAAAAATGATACACTGAAGTGTTATAATGTTGCTAAAAACATGTCACTATAATGTAGTATAACAAATCAAAATTCATTATGGCTTCTGCAATTGTGGTTAAATAGCAGAACACACTACAATATTAAGTGGACTCATATCTGCAATTAGATTAAGAATGAATAATCAAAAGGACCCAGATTTACAGGAATCAGCATAAACCTTAATTTGATACATTAAGCAAAGTTACACAGCTGTTACAGATTGTGCCTATCCCTTCTGGGCAAAGCCATGATTGCTAGTACCACCAGATATAGTCCATGCCACAGTGCTCCCCAACAGTCCCATGATCATGGGGTATGCTTAATCTGTACCTGTGAAAGGGATGCCCCACAGTAGTGGGGTGGAAGCAACTTTTTAACTCTGTCCCTTCGACCAACATGGATACACAGGAGATTATCACAAGGAGAAAGAAGGGAATGAAGAGAAGTGCTCCCATCCTTATGCATCATACTTACCCCGTCCTCCTCCCATCAGTGAAGTGGAATGGCCCCGTCATTTTGTATTAGCAGAAATTCCCATTAATACAAAGTAATAAGGCCATTCCACGTCACTGATGGGAGAAGGACGGGATAAGTGCAATGTCATCTGATAATCTTTGCGCAATAAGGACAGCATAAGGATGGGATAATGACACAATAAGTTCAATATTGTACGATAATCTTCATGTGCTCACGCAATAAGGACGGGAGCAATCTGCTTCACTCCCCTCCTTTTCCTTGTGTGATAATCTACACACACACACACACACACACACACACACACACACACCATGCTTCAAACTGCATCAACTACACTCCCCTATGCTCATTATGGAAGTGTACCTGCTAGTGAGAGAAATTTGTACTACATTTTTCAAACATAGGGATAATCAAATTATCTTAAAATAAGTACCAGTAATGTTTTTAAAGACCAAATAACCCCCAGATGTTCACTGCTCAGGTCCCTTCAGTATGTACCTAGATTTCAGTACCTAGGCTTCTCTCTCTTTTGACAGTCAGGAACTCTGACAAGAGTCCCAATTCCAGGCATAATAAATAATAATAATAATTAATATTTATTATATCCCGCTCTTCGATTGAGGATCGAGGGGGTAACAACAGAGAAAAAACGTATACAACAATAAAAACAACAAGCCCCACAAACCCCGACCCAACCCTCCCTCCCACTATAAAATTAACAGTAAAAAAATGTTTAAAAAGTCAATAACAAAATCAAAGTAAAAACAATCACACATAAGAACAACAAGGGGGATTAAATTGGTTCTGGACATCATCAATCGGGGAAGACCTGCCGGAAGAGAAAGGTTTTTGTCGCCTTTTTAAAAGCCTCGAGTGAGGATAATTGGCAAATCTCTTCTGGTAGGTCATTCCAAGTTTTTGGAGCAGTGACAGAGAAGGACCTCTGGGAGGTCACCACCAGTCTGGTCTTTCTAGACTGTAAGAGGTTTTCCCGGAGGATCAGAGTGTACGGGAAGGATTGTATGGGAGGAGGCACTCCTTCAAGTAGACTGCACCCAGGCCATGTAGGGCTTTATAGGTGATAACCAACAACTTGTACTGTGCCCGGAAGCTAATAGGCAGCCAATGTAGTGATTTTAAAATAGGTGTAATATGGTCGAACTTGGATTTTCCGGTGACCAGTCTGGCTGCCATGTTTTGTATCAATTGAAGTTTCTGGATGTGGCACAAAGGTTGCCCCATGTAGAGTGCATTACAGAAATCAAGACGAGAGGTTACTAGAGCATGTACAACCGTTTCTAGGTCCCGCTGCTCCAGGTAGGGGCACAACTGGCATATCAGCCAAAGCTGATAACAGGCACTCCTGGCTGTCGCATCAATCTGAGAAGACAGTTGAAGCAACAAATCCAGGAGCACCCCCAAGCTGTGGACGCAGTCTTTCAGGAGAAGTGTGACCCCATCTAGAACTGGCGAACTTATCTCCATACTCAGATTGGGGTTACCTATCACGAGTACCTCCGTTTTATTTGGATTCAGCTTGAGTCTATTTTCCCTCATCCAGTCCATTACCGACTTCAGGCAGTCATTCAGGGGGGAGATGCCCTCCTTGGTCACTGAAACAGCATCTAGGCAGCCACAGGAATTTTGATTGACACAAGCAAATACTCATGTGCAAGAGATTATCTCTTCTCTTTAGGGATGGATGTAAATCCATATATGCAAAAGAAGCATACATGTAGATTTTTTTTTAACAGAAGTGAAGGGGAAAGTCTATTTACATGGAGTTTTCATCTGTGTCTCTCTCTGTCTCTGTCTCTGTCTGGCTGTTTAACTACAGAGACAGAGAGAGACACAGATGAAAACTCCATGTAAATAGACTTACAACAATATATAAACGCAGGCTAAAATTTTGGATTCTATTAATCAATGAAAGCCCACCAGTCACATAATGCTTTAATTTTCTGACATGTCATTTACAAATGTCTTCAAGCAACCTACCATATATACTCGACTATAAGTCGACCTCATGTATAAGTTGAGGGCAGGTTTGGGGGCCAAAATTGTGGATTTTGATATGACCCTTGGATAAGTCGAGGATAAAACTTAGGGACATGCAACAAAAGATCTAAATGATGAAGCAAAGGAAAGAAATGCCCAAGAACCTACAAAATTCTGGCAGGCATAGAAAGGTTTTGACTAAACTAAGGGCTGGATGGAAGGGAGAGCAGAGGAAGGTCAGTGCTTTCAGGGCAGATTGCACTCTTGCCTTCCACCAGGGGATGGTTCCCTTTTTAATAAGAATTAAAGTATAGTATTTACATTGACCCGTGGATAAATTGGCCTAGGTTTTTGGGGTCACTTTTTTGACTAAAATTTCTAGACTTATACATGAGTATATACAGTATACTGCCCTTTACAACAAGTTCCAAAAGGAGGAGGGATTACCTTAATAAGTTTTTGGACATCAGCTTTTGTAAGGGTCCTGTCCACATTAAATCCATTCCTTGGATCCAATACAACAGCTTTCACCTATACATTGACAAAAGATATTTCCAGATTCATCTGTATAATTTGCAGTTAAATACTTCTTGTTCCTAAATGCAACTGCACAATTACATAGACACTTTTTCTCAGCTGAAACTGAATGGAAGGAGGCCTAACTTTCTGACACTTGCAAGCATACTTATTTAGCTATCACCATAAATAAGGGGACTTCAGTCCTTGTATATACTTTACATTTCTGCTGCAAACTGTAAGTACAAATTCTGAGGGCTTGTAGGCACATAGGAATTTTGTTTGCTCATATCACATTGTAAAGCCAAGGATGGTTCCGTTCATTTTATCTAACTAAGTGCAGTCCACTTCTAAGTCCTTTTTATGGCCCAGTCCTAAAAATATAAATTTATCTCCATAAAATGCAGCTTTCACATACAGAGTCAATTATTCATGAATACTCTGGTGCTGCTATACTTCCGGTTATCTCCACAAAACTAGCCTGTACAGTGGATCCTTGTTATACGCTGGGGTTTGGTTCCAAGATTCCCCGTGTATAACAAAATCCGTGTATGCTCAAGTCCCATTAAGTATAATGGCATAGCAAAATGGTGTCCCTAATAAAAAATGGAACATCAAGGTAAATTTTTACTTTTTTGGAACATTTTCAAACCATGTATGCTTGAATCTGTGTATAAAAAATCCGTGTATAAGAAGGGCCGACTGTATATTGCAACTAATTCAAAATGCTTTTCTTACAGCCCACCCAATAATGTGGGTGGGTTAACGTACTACCAACCTGGATATCCTCTTTAAGTTTTACAGTACTGTGTTTTACAAACATGATTATTATTGTGCCAAAGTGATGGCATAAACATAGTGAAAACAGCATTTAAACAATACACACAGGTAGAATGTCTATATCACTCTTACTATGAATGCCACCAGAGTTTCTGATACGGTTTGTCCCTTCATGGCACATTCTTGTCCTATTTCACGGATGATATTCTTTATGACATTCTCTGCTTGAGTGTGAGACATTCTGCTCTAATAAAAAAAGGAGAACGGACATTTGTTACAACACATCTTAACTTTCTGCACACTAGCTTTTACCAATAGTACTGTGGTTGCATAATTTCATAAAGCTCATTAACCTTTTCAGTTGTAAATAATAATAATAATAATAATAATAATAACCTGGCCAGAAGACAGAGGTGATTTATGGGTGTTAGTGAGTCAGATTGCCCAAATAGCCTTTGTCTGATCTATGAAATGTATCTTATCCAATGAACAAGACTATGGCTCTGTGATCTGATAATTTAAGGGAATGGGAGTACAGTTGGCCCTCCACATTTGTGGCATTGACTTTTGTGGCTTTATTTGCAGTTTTACAGCTGTCTCTCCACATCATGGACTTTGTATTCACCAATTTGGTTATTCACAGGGGTCCTTCACCTCTAACCGCAGCAAATTATTTTCTGCCCAGGAGGAATTCCAAAACGCCCTCCATTTTGAGCATGACTAAGAAGCATTAGTTTACATTTTAATTAGTGTTTTTAGCTTTTATTTTCTGCCCAGGAGGAATTCCAAAACGCCCTCCATTTTGAAGCATGGATTTACACTGAAGCGTTTTGAACTTTGCTTTGGCCGTGCCCTACATTTTTTCCTTGAACGCCTTACATTTGGCGGTGCCTTGCCCTCCTTTTCAGGGTTATGACATCAGCTCACCCTGTTGTTGGCGGAGAAGAAGGCTAAAGACCTTGGAAAGCTACACATCCCAGGATAGTAATGGAACCACAGCACAGAAAGTGGTGTCATTGGCAACACTGAGTGTCACGCTTGTAATAACGTGTGGTGGCTTTGAGTATTGGACTCTCTGGAAACCAGGCTTCAAGTCCCCACTCAGCCAAGTGTGACCCTTTGCAAGTCACACTCTCTCAGCCTCAGATGGCAAAAATGATGGCCAACCCCCCCCCCCCCCTTTTAACAAATCTTCAGAGGAAAGGTGCCTCAAGAAGGGACCAGCACAGCTGCTATCAGTGGATGCTCTTTTCTTTAAGGCAGGGAAGCCATTCTAAAACCCTGTGAAGGGTCGCCCTAGATGGCCTTGGTCACACTCTCTCAGCCTCAGAGGGAGGTGTGTTTCCCCCCCCTTTCTCTCTGAAGGCATATTGCCAAGGGAGAAAGGTTTGCCTTAGGGTCGCCATAAGTCAGACACGACTTGAAGACATACAACAACAACAACAACATGTGCGAAGGTGGACATGAGATGTATGCACCTGCTTCTTCCTTCTTGGTCCCGACGTGAGGGCTCGGGGGTCAAGGGGGCGACAATCTTTGGTCTCACCTTCCCTCTCTCCTCAAGGGGGAAAGATTTCTCACTCGAGGGCGGTGCTTCTCAGCGGAGACTAGGCCGCGTTTCCATGGAGACGGCGGCAGCCTCAGTCTCCTCCTCAGGGAAGCCCTCCTTTTCTACCAAGAAGAAGAAATGTCCTCCATTTCAGCCTCCTGCCCTGGAGTTCACGAAACATATTCTCCTTTCTGAGCCTGTCTAAAAAAAGAAGCACACATTGACATAGCTATATAATATGAGTGTTTTTAGCTTTTTACTTTCTGCCCAGGACAGAGGGACTCCAAAACGCCCTCCATTTTGGACAATAGGGCTAAGAAGCATGTATTTGCATTGCTATTAGGAGTGTTTTTTAGCTTCTTGTTTTCTGTCCAGGAGGGGTTTCTAAAACGTCCTCTGTTCTAAGCATCACTAGGAAGCATTGGTTTATATTTATTTGTTTATTTATATTAATGTTTTTAGCTTTTATTTTCTGTCCAAGAGGAGTTCCAAAATGTCCTCCATTTTTGAGCCTGACTAAGAAGCATGGATTTATATTTATATGAGTGTTTTTAGCTTTTCTGACCAGGAGGGATTCCAAAATGTCCTCCATTTTAAGCATCACTGAGAAGCATTAATTTACATTTATATGAGTGCTTTTACCTTTTATTTTCTGTCCAGGGAGGAATCCCAAAATGTCCTCCATTTTGAACATGACTAAAAAACATGGATTTACATTTATATCAGTGCTTTTAGCTTTTAATTTTCTGTCCAGGAAGAATCCAAAAATGTCCTCTGTTTTGAGCTGGACTAAGAAGCACGAATTTACATTTCTAGGCGTGTTTTTAGCTTTTATTTTCTGTCCAGGAGGAATTCCAAAATGTCCTCCATGTTGGCCATGACTAAAAAGCATGGATTTACATTACTAATATCTATATATCTATGTCTATATATTGTTTATTGGTTAGCCCTTAGGCCATATCAAAATAACACAAAGCAGATACAACATGCTATAAACTTCTATAGAAGGTCTATAGAAATTTAAAAAGCTAAATATAATAAATCTAAAGTATGAATAAAATACCATACAGATAGATACCATCTGAATGACATTTCTAATAGTATATTTAGCTTTTATTTTCTCTCCAGGACCAGGAGGAATTCCAAAATGTCCTCCATTCTGAGCATCACTGAGAAGCATGGATTTATATTTACAGGAGTGTGTTTAAGCTTTTATTTTTTGTCCACAGGGAATTCCAAACATTTTGAGGACATTTTGAAAGTCCCCCTGGAATTGGATAGATGGCTGAAATGTAGGACACGTCCTAGAAAAGGAGGACATCTGGTCACCCTGTCTTGGGGTCACCATAGGTCGAACGACTTGAAGGCACACATCAGCAACAGCAAATCATTATATGTATGGTGTGAAGAGAGAGGATAGACTTTTCTTTCCCTGCCAAGCTTTGGACAATATCACAATTGGAAGTATAATCCAGTGTCATTCTGAACGCAGTCATGCGTATTCATGTTATTGTGCGAAAGGTTATCAGACACATTTGCTAGCATTCCAAACGCACTGCAAACACAATCACGCATCAATCCACACTTAAGTAAATTTGGTGAACTAGGGAATCAGAAAGCTAAAGAAAGTGGGAGAGTGATGGGCATGGGCATGCATATGTATATATACATGTACATATATATGTATATACATATATATGTATATATGTATATACATCTAAATAATAATAATAATAATAAATTTTATTTTTACCCCGCCTTTCCATAGTTATGATCAAGGCAGCTTACAAAATTTAAAACATTACAATACAAGATAAAAATTCAATATAAAAGTTAAAAGCATTACTACAAGGAACAAGAACAGGAAATCAATAAAATACACATGTGAAGGGCAAAGAGAAAGAGAAATTAATTTACAATGGTCCGGGGTCGAAAGGGGAAAAAAATTAGGGGCAGGAAAATAAACAATTTAACTAAGGTGGGAAGGCCAACTGAAATAGATACGTTTTCAGATTTTTCTTGAAAATATCTAGTGAGGCGGCGGAGCGAAGCTCTACGGGGAGCTTGTTCCAAAGTGAAGGGGCAGCGATGGCAAAAGCCCTCTGTGAGGTCCGTGCAAAGTTTGACCTAGGGACCTCCAACAAATTTGTCCCGGATGTTCTGAGTGTGCGGGGCGGATTATATGGGGAGAGACAGTCCTCCAACTACCCTGGGCCCAAGCCATTTAGGGCTTTATAGGTCAAAACCAACACCTTGTATTGAGCTCGGAAGCGAATAGGCAGCCAGTGAAGGTCTTTTAAAATAGGTGTTATATGGTCCTACCTGGAACTGCCAGCGACCAGTCTAGCTGCCATATTCTGCACCATTTGCAGCTTCCGGGTTTGGTACAAGGGTTGCCCCATGTAGCGCGCATTGCAGAAATCTAATCGAGAGGTTACCAAAGCATGTACAACAGATTTAAGGTCCTTACGGTCCAGGTAGGGACGCGACTGTCGTATCAGCCGAAGCTGATAACAAGCACTCCTGACCGTCGCATCCACCTGAGAAGTTAGCTGGAGCGACGAATCAAGGAGCACTCCCAAGCTGCGCACCGAGTCCTTCAGGGGGAGCGTGACCCCATTCAGGACCGGATGACAGATCTCACCACCCGAAACCGGGGAACCTATTACCAGTACTTCCGTTTTCCCTGGATTCACACTGAGTTTGTTCTCCCTCATCCAGCCCATTACCGACGCCAAGCAGGCATCTAGAGGAGAGATGCCATCCTTAGTTACTGCATCAGTCGAAGACATAGAGAAGACTATCTGGGTATCATCAGCGTACTGATAACACTGCGCCCCGTGTCTCCGGATGATCTCTCCCAGCGGCTTCATGTAAATGTTAAATAGCATAGGGGACAAGATCGCTCCCTGAGGGACACCAGATATCAGGGCCCTCCTATCGGAGCGACAGTCCCCCAGCTCCACCATCTGGGATCTGCCCGAGAGGTAGGAACGGAACCACTGCAAAGCAGTGCCCCCAATTTCCAACTCCCTCAGGCGTCCCAGAAGGATACCATGGTCGATGGTATCGAAGGCCGCTGAGATGTCCAAGAGCACTAACAGGGACACGCTCCCCCTGTCCATGCCTAGACGGAGATCATCAACTAAGGCGACCATGGCAGTTTCAACTCCATAGCCCGCCCGGAAGCCGGTTTGAAATGGGTCTAGAAAATCGGTGTCATCCAAGATCGATTGAAGCTGGAAAGCGACTGCTCTCTCGATCACCTTCCCCAAAAAAGGCAGCAGCGAGATGGGCCGATAGTTATTATGAATCAGGGGGGTCTAAGGAGGGCTTCTTTAGCAGGGGTTTGACCACTGCTAATTTTAATTTAGATGGAAACTGACCCTCACTTAGAGATGTATTAATTATGCAATGCAGCATAATTCGCACCACATCTCCCCCCTGAGCTGTCAGCCATGAGGGACAGGGATCAAGGGAGCAAGTCGTCCTCCTAACACTTCGAAGGATCTTGTCCACTTCCTCGGTACTAACAAACTCAAAGTGATCCAGTATAACAGGGGCCACGGATGCTTCGGACACCTCTCCTACAGGATCTGCACAAATACTGACGTCGAGATCAGCCCTTATCCGAGAGATTTTATCCGCAAAGAAGTTGTTAAAATCGTCACAGCAGACTTTAGATGACTCCAACATAGGGCTCAGGGAGGGAGGGAGCTGAGTTAGTTATATACATATATATGTACAAGTATGTATATTCATATGTACATGTATATATGTGTGTGTGCGCATGCACTTGCGTGCATGTGCATATGCATACATCGCTCCTTCATAAATATATATATACATATGTCACAAACATGACATGTTGGCAAAATAAGACACCTCCCTCCCCATCACATCGGCTGGGCAACATGCCCAGGGAGGTCAGAATATGACTACCCAAAGGAACCCCCCATTTGCAGATCTGGGGTTGGGGGGTGGGTGGGAAGCACAAACCATACACTGCTCTGTTCATGTTAAAATGAGCACATATGCATTTTCCACTAGCTCTCTGCCCATACCATTGGAAACATCTGCTTTTTCCCCTCGCCAACTCTAGAAGTGGAAGGACTACCGGAAGCAAAATAAAAGCAAGATTGCAATGAAGCCACTAGGTTGGGGGGAGGATACCAGGACTGAAGCAAACATGCATTCCACACCAACACAACTTTGAACTGAATGCGAATCAGCCTGGGAGAAGGATTTGTGAATTCGGTAGTTCACCGAATTTAGCTATTCTAGGGTTGACTTTGGATCGGCCTTGGAACAACTCCGTAATGACAGTGATTGCGTGTGATAATCTCCCGCGCATTAATGTGAATACTCATGATTGACTCCGGGATGACTTTGGAATAGACTGGTAGTTTTCGTCATGTGATAACAGCCATAGCAACAATAATGGCTATAATGCAACTACTGTTTTAGCCATTTGAGTCTTGGGCCTCATTCCCACTTACAAATAAATTAGTTTGTGATCCGAATCCATGGATCAATTCACCAGCAGAGCAATCACATTTTCTTGTAAAATAGCCCACTTCTCGTTCAAATTGTCCAGTGATTCGCTTCCAAAGGGACCCTCTTCAGTGGATGATCATCTGATCATGCCACTAAAAAATTGATTCTGATCCGCATCCTGTTTACACTTGCGCTGAATCAATTTATTTCAAAAGATGCAGAAAAAAACGAGTCAAAAAGAAGCGTGTTAAATGGGTCTAGCGCATGGCCCCCCTCTCCAAACCACTTCAGCAATTGAGCTCAAGTGCAAATAAGGGTCATTTAAACAACTTCAAAGTGGTTTGCAAACAGGTTTAAAACATAGTGGAAATGAGGCCATAGAAAATAAAGCTGCATTTATATAATAGTCAGAGTGGTTTAGTGGTTTGAGTGTTGGATTAGGACTCTGGAGGCCAGGGTTCGAATCCCACTCAGCCATAAAACCCACTGGGTGACTTTGGGCAAGTCACACTCTCTCAGCCTTGGGAAGGCAATGCCAAACCGCCTCTGAACAAATCTTGCCAAGAAAACCCCATACAGTAATAGGTTCCCCTTAGGGTTGCCATAAATTGGAAATGACTTGAAGGCAAATAACTTCTTTCCTCCTGGTATGGTGGAAAATCCTCACTAATGTTGAAGATAAAGATAAAGCAAACTGCTAGTCTACTGACTCCTCCACATGGAACTTATGTGGGGTTTTATTATGTTGCCCTTGGGTTGCAAAACCATGGTTCTGGCCCCTACACATTGTACCTGGATAACAAGTTGAAAAGACACCAGTGATGGATACAGGTCCAAAACACACTTCAGTAATAATCCAGTTTGAGACCGGTTTAACTGCCCTGCCTCAATTCTAGGGAATTCTAGGAACTGTACTTTTGTGAGATGTTCAGCCTTCTCTGTCAGAGAGCTCTGGTGCCACAACAAACTACGGGGGCATTCCCACTTGGCTTATAATGTGACATCCAAATGTCACAGATCCAGTAGTCTCTGCTTTATTTTAGAAAGGCTAAAGGCATTTTTATCCCTCAAATTGGATAAATCCCTTGGTTTGAGGTATCCCTTGGTTTGCAGTATGAAACCTAAAACACTGGTCAGAATGCTCTCTGTTAACAATAACCAGGGGTCTTTTCACACTATGAACCACTTTTGGTGCAGCAGAAATAATCCAGGTTGCCACCACTTTAACTACTGTGGCTCAGTGCTATGGAATCCTGGGATTTGTAGTTTGTTCTGGCACCAGAGTTCCCTGACAGAGAAAGTTAAATGTCTCCCAAAACTAGATTGTAGAACTCCATAATATTGAGCCATGATAGTTAAAGTGGAGTCAATAACATGGATTATTTCTGCAGTGTGGATACAGCCTATAATTTCATTTTAACTGTCACAGTTTCATCCTATGGACTGAAAGAGGGGCACTATTTATGAAACATTTGTCTCATACTATAGATATGCCAGAGACAGGAAAGGGGCTAACATGTTTATTTAATCATGAATAAGCTAAAAATCTAATTCCATTGCATTTATGTTACAAAGGGGGAAATTAGCTACATATAGGTTTCTGTTAAATTGCTTCTTAATTTTGAGCTTCATGCCGGTACTAAAACCTTTACCAAAATGGTGAAAAATGCCATTCATTATTTCATTCAATCCCTTCACCTGTATCCCTGTTTTGAATTTGAGAGAAAAGGAAATAGCAGTATGAATTTTTGAAAACCTCATTTCTGATCTACCCAGTAAAAGCCCCTCTCTTCATTTCTTCTTCTCCCTCTATAATCTAATTCTTCACTCTCCCACTTTCTTTAGCTTTCTGATTGCCATGCAGATTGTACAAGCAAAACTGATCCAACAGTGTAGATCAAAATTCAGTTTCCTGGGACAGATGAGGAGGCTTTATGCAGTGATTAGTGCAGAATATAGGAGGACTATCCAGATACAAAGACCACTAACCTTCCAAACTGCACCTACCATACATTGGTTAAAATTCTTTTAACTTTAGAACAGAGAAAATTATCATAACCAATCATTAACTAAAATAAACAAAAGTGGTGTACAGACTGCCCCTTTCCCCAATGGATCGGGGCCTCAGCTGCCCTGAGGCTCCAATCCGCCACTTCCCCGCAGCCTGGAAAGGGGTGTTCTTGGGGCTTCATGCCCCAAGGGGAAAGGGAGAAAGGGGCCGCTCGGCCTCTTTCTCCTTTGTGTTGCTGGCGCAGCTGTGTAAAGGCTGCACCAGCGACACAAACAAAGGAGCTCCGCCCTTCAGCGGCACGAAGACGTCACGTCCACGCCACCCCATTTGAAGGTGGCATGGCTGTGACATTGTAATGGCAGCGCCCATGCAGAAAGGGCGCTGCCATTACAACATGCTAGGGTTGGAAAGGACGTCTGGAAAGGACGCCCCAAGGCAACCCTAGTACGCATGAAGGCTGGCGCAAAGCACTGGTCTGTACAGCGCCATAGATCCCTATACCTATTGTAAACCAGTTGATATTTAAGTATAGGTTGAGTACTCCAAAGTATAGTACTCCAAAATCCAAAATTTTTTGAACTACAACACAAGTACCTTAGTACGTACTTGTTCTATATTTGCGAGGCTGAAGAGAGATGCCACTGCAGAGAGACCGAGGATCTGTGAAATGGTAGGAATCTACACCTCCCACAATTTCACAGATCCTCAGAGTGAACATTAATGCTTTCACACACAGTCACACATTTAATTGTGAGAGAAGATGGTTTTAATTTGTCCCTGCAGTACATCTGGATCTTTGTGGCAGACCAATAGGTCTTCAGAGATCCTTGCTGTTAGGTGCTGTCACTTGAGTGTGCTCTACAGCATCTGAGTCTAAGAATGGACTTATTTTTCTGAATGGTAAGATAAAATCTGCTTGCCCTGGGGCAAGCTGGGGAAAAGTAAGGTTGATGTATTTCTGAAATGCTTCTCTTGTTTCCAATATTTCAGCTTCCAGGCTATCTTTCCAAGATGTCATATGTTCCAGCTGCTGACCAAGAGACAGGATCTCACTGTCTTTCCTGTTCACTACATTGGTCACTTCTTCAAGCTGAGCCTCACGGAGAGTGTCTGCTGATTTGAGCAGTTTCTCAGTTTCTTCCTTATACTCTTTTTGGGAGATTGAAAATGCAATTTCCATCTCATGCTTTTTCTCCAAGGCTAATAGTTGCAAATTCCTCTGATAAACTGCATGAGCAACCGCCCCAGCTTGCTCCATTTGTTCCAAATGCTTCCTAGAGGAGTGACATGAACAAGAATAAAATAAGTTTAGCACAATTTTCATTATCAGTAGTTTGGAAATGACTCTTGTGCAGATTGCACAGAACTTATGATTACAGCCACATTTAAATTATTTAGAACAAAGAGAAGAACATTATGAAATTGAGTGATCTGTAACTGAATTGATCAAGAGAATCATCTTGCAAGAAAAGTTAGCAACAACATTCTGTCCAATGGCAGTAGGTTGCAACTTTTTGCGTGCTTATATGGGAGGCAGTAATACCAAAGACAGTGGGACTTACATCTAAATAAATAAGAACATCTGCTTGTTTTTGTTCCCAAATTTATACATGTATGCACAAGAAAAATAATTACAGGAGTAAAACTTAAGGGAATAGTAAAAAGACAGCATTTATTGATGTGGCCCAAATTTTCTCTATATTTCAAAATACAATAATAGTGAAGTGAAAGAGATTTTCCTTTTGTTGGCATACATGTGTGATGTGTATGGTTTTTGTTCCAGTATTGTGTTTGCTCAAAACTGTTTTAAACGTGTTTGAAACAATATACACATGTTACAAAACCTTCTATATAACCATCTTGGTCTTCTTCAGTATGGAAAGAAAGAAAAGGAAGAAAGGAAGGGGGCATTGGTGGATTTTCGTGCTCCCTATTTATCCCTTAAATTAGAGGATTATGCACTTTGATAACCTCTTTTTACAGTGGGCCCTTGGTACAGTATCCACTGGGAACTCCTTGTGGATACCCAAATCTGTGGATGCTCAAATCCCATTATATACAATTCCATAGTAAAATGGTGTCCTTTATATAAAATGGCAAAATTAAGGTTTGCTTTTTGGATTTTTTAATATATATATTTTTTCAAGCGGTGGGTGGTTAAATCCATGGATGCAGAATCTGTGGATAGGGAGGGCTGACTGTATATGCAATCTATCCCATCCAAATATACCATGGACTATTTTTCCCACAGGATGTGTGTGAGGTTTTTTTTTCAAGCAAGAAGTAGTCTCACCTTTGAGCAAAAGAAGAGTAGAGAGGGTCTGCTTAACCTTTTTGAAATTTTGAAAACGGATTATTTTGAAAAAGAATGATATTCTTATAAATTCAGAGAACTGCTGGATTTTCCCCTACTACAATTTCCCCATAACTACCAACTATTAAATAACCATAATTATATATCCTGCAACATGACAAGGCTAAAGAATAAATTATAAGACACCTTTGATGTTTGAGCAGTGGGGCACAGAGAGTAAACCCTGCTATATTGACAGGTTAAGGATTCCTGTAACCTGTGCCTGTACTATGCAGTCACAGATAGCCAAACAGCCAAGGAGAGAATTAAAGGTAGTGGGATGGATCCTGAGATATCCCTTTCACAAAGGACTCTTCCACCTGCAAAAAGGCCTTTTCTGACTTAGCCCGAGATATTGTATGACAAAAAAAGAACAGAAAAATCCAGAAGTATGCTTCCCCTTGCAGAGGGCTTTCTACAATTGCTTGCAAAAAGTCTTGTATAACATCTCAAGAAGTAGTATGTAATAAAGTCTTCCACAGGGATGGGGATACGTTTAAGTGTCTAGCAAGCTACTATGATCTATGCCCACCCCTGCAAAGAAAACGGGAAGTACCCAGAAGTCTATTTCTAATTTTGAAAAGCTCTTTGGGGGGTTCAAGGCCCTATATCTTATTTTCAAAGGAAGATTACAGGTCCTGGAGGCTTCACAGACAGCAATTCTCCTTTTTTGTCTGAAATCTAGGGACTCATGGTCCAGGAGCCACACAACTGGGCAGGTGGCCACATGATCCCCATTTCAGATCTAGCACAAGACATCTAGCACAGCAGCACATCATACTTTCTGCTAGCCCTTGGAAATAATTCAGAGGCACTGCCAAAATCTACTTGCAAATTTCTCAGTCAAACTTAGGATCAGGTGCAACTCTTCTCCAGTCTTTTAAAGGATAATATGAAGTTTGACAGTCATTACTTTTTTTGTGTGGCAAGGATTCCAGCTATCTTCTGTCTCTCCTCCTGTCTTGCTTCAGCTATAGCTTCGGCCTTCTCCAGATGGAACTGCTTTATGAGTCGGTGAAGTTTGTGAGTCATCCGTTGCTCGGCAGCTTCTGATTCTCTCTTCAGCTCCAGTTCCAAGTGCTGCAGCATTTCAACCCGTGTATTCTTCACAGCTTCCTTAAGCAACATGAAATAATAAGTCAGAAGAGCAAGACTTTATGTGATCTCCCCCTTCTTCCCATCATACTTTAAATAAGAGAAACCTGGAAAGAATGCTGGAAGGACAAACTGAATTCTCTCCTATCTAAAATGTTGTTGTGTGTCTTCAAGTTGTTTCCAATTTATGAAAACCCTAAGGTGAACTTATCACAGACTTTTCTGGGAATGAGAGTGTGTAAATCATCCAGTGTCACCCAGTGGATTTCCATGGCTGAGTGGGGAGTCAAAACCTGATCTCCAGAGTCATAGTCCAATACTTAAACTATTACACCACATTGGCTCTAAAACATACAGACACAAAATTCACTGCCCATAGAAACTCTGCATATCAAGGTTTTAGTATGACATTTACTTTGAGCCCGAACAGACAGGCCAAAATAAAGCTGCTTCGGGTCACTTTGGAGGTATGCTGTTTAAACGATGTTTAAGAACTGGAGCGCAGCTTTGGCACAGCCTCTGGCCTCTTAAGACACGTGTGTCATTTAAACAGCATACCTCCAAAGTGACCCCAAGCAGCATTATTTTGGCATTTGTTCGGGCCCAAAGACACACTTCTTTTCCATACATGGATTTTTCTCTACACAGATGAGTGCTCAAATGTAATTTCCGCAACTAAATATCCATCAAAAATTATTTACCACACAACTTCTGCATTTTTAGGCTTTGATCATTAGCTTCCTTCCCTAAATAGAATATATCTATTTTTCATATGCTGATTTTTTTCTGGCTCTCCCTTCCCATGACAGTCCTATGTACCACATCTGAATCTGTTTATGATGGCTGGATGGCCCTTGGGAATGGTGTGGGATATATTTTAGGGCAGGGAGGGTGCAGATAAAGACACATACTAGCAGCTGCTACTGAAATAGCAGCTGAGGATCCAAAGGATATCCCCCTTGCAAATAAGTTGAGAATGAAAAGATAATAACTACTAACTAGTAATGCTTGTTCGTCTTTGGTTTTAAGATCTTCAAGGTCTTTCTTGTGCAGTGCTTCAGCACGAATAAGAGCATCTTCCACTGCATCTTCTTTTTCTGTCTCAGCCTACAAAAGTAAGCATGAACAGACTTGGTTACCAAGAATAAGTAGTCTATGCTTACGGTATTTTGATGTGGCATATTGGTTGTATACGGTGATGTACCTTTGTTAGCAGAGCAGTGCCTGTCAGCAGCACCTCCCCACTCCTTCCCACGGCTCCCCAAATATTTCCTCTAAAAATCTTTCACCATTAGTGGGAGCCTGAATGATTTAAATAATAGTTCAAGAAAAAATGCACAGAATTGCAGCATAAGTATTTAACTTCAGATTAGTTGCCATGGCATAAATACATATGTAGAGCACCATTTCCTTTTCTACATGGTTGAACTACATGGTAGTTTTCTCTAGGGATAACTAGTGGCTCTTTCATCATTTTTTTAATGGCTGCATGTGCATTGCATAGATAAATACAATGACCCACACAGACTTATTGTTTTACTTACTGAGATTGCTATTTAGTATTGTCTTTTATTTAATGAGATTGCTGTAATATTTAGGAATAAGGAACTCAGGGTTAATTCTGAATATAGATGCATAGGACTGCAGAGTTCTGTGTTTCTGTTTTTTTGTTTTTACTTTAAACATTTGTGTCCCAGCTTTTAAGACAGAGTACTCACAAGTCAGCTTACTAAAACACCAAAACACAAACAAACAGCTTCATTTATATACCACGTCATACTGAACTAGCAGTGTCTAAGCGGTTTACAACTGTAAGCTAATTGTCCCCAACAATCTGGGCGCTCATTTTAGTGACCTCAGAGGAATGCAAACCTGAGTCAAGCTTGAGCCCTTTCACTGGTATTGAACTCGCAACCTTATGGTTTTGAGTGAGTGGCTGCAGTACAGGCATTTAACCACTGCACCACCAGGGCAATGCATCCCACCACAAGTGCTATGGGAACCAAAGTCGCGGCCCAGTGATCTCACACAATATATAATAAAATTTATATAATAAATATATGACACCCATAACTACATATAGACCATATTTCTGGAAGACATTCTGTCTGATTCAGTGACATATAGTAAAAGAAGGACTCACACATTGATTCATGTTGACAGCATAATAATTTTACCTGAAGCAGTAGCCTGTTTCGCAGTTTTTCTATTCGTTTCTCTGTTTCTAATTCTTTTCTTTCTGCTGCTTCTTGCTTAAGGTCAGCTCCGAGTTCTGTGTATGTCAAGAAAGAATTGAACAACACTGCTGTACAGGAATATTGTACTATTACATGACATTTGTTCTTTTGCTTTATTATTCAACAGGATAATAGAAATTTTAAGATTTACGGTATGTTTATGTAAAATGTTAAAGCTACACTTTTATGTAATTACAGGCTGAATTCACACTGCAGAAATAATAATGATGATGATGATAATAATAATAAGGTTCAGTGCTATGGAATACTGCAAACTGAAGTTTTTTGAGACAATTACCCTTCTTTGGCTGCATCCACATGGCAGAAATAATCTGGTTTGACACCAATTTAACTGCCATGGCTCAGTGCTATGGAATTCTGGCAACTGCAGTTTGTTGAGGCACCAGAGCAAAGCACAACAAGCTGCAGCTCCCAGAATTCCATAGCACTGAGCCATGGCAATTAAAGTGGTGTCAAACCGGAATATTTCTGCGATGTGGCTGCAACCTCTGTCTCACACACACATACATTAAAAATGACTGTGTATGATATGTAAATCTCCCTGTTAGCTAGTGGACTACTAAAATTTGAAATGATGAGTAAATGCTGATATCAGATTAACACCTAAAAAAGATGAGATGCAAGGATAAGAGTGCTCCTCCTTCAATTGACTTTTCCCATAACAAAGATGGTCCCTCTTCCTCATGTTCGCAAGCTTTTCCTTTCAATCTATCCAAAATGTGATAAACAAAACTACAAACAAACATATGTAAAGCTTGGAAAGTTATCTTTTAAAGCAATTACAGTACGTACTTAACATTTCAAGCCCACTCAGATGTAATTATTTATCATTATTGTTATAATTTATTTGTTTTTTTAAGTTTTGTTACTTCCCATTCTTTGAAAATTAACAAAAATGCTTTCCAGTTTGCAAGCTGCAAGCCCACAGTACAAAACACACTCGCCTCCAGTCCTCCTCATTGCCACCACAAATGACACCTCAAGTGTCCCTTTTGCCAAGCCAGGAAAATCCATCTGGCAAAAAGGACGCTTTTAAGACTGGAAGAGAACAAACGTGCTTCAACGTCATTCGGAAACAGGAAGATAAATGTGCTTCTCTCCATTTCCCTGCCAGATTTGTTTTCAATGTGATAAGGCTCTAAACCAGCACATGAACATGTGATATTCCTCCTCCCACCTCAGTGAAGACACCCTTCCTTAATTCTAACATATGTACCGTATGTATACCACAAAAGGAGTGATTTCATTCTTTTTAAGTTTGATTCATAATATTAGAAGAAGGAATGACTGAAAAGTACTACTCATATGTACGCATATGCTTTGCATTGCAGGAATTGATGTCTTCATGGAAGGCATCTGAATGCCAGAGACATAGACATTGTTGGTCATGGCTAGATATGTGCAGTATTTAAGAACAACTTACCCAGTATATCTTTGTGCGTATAGTATCGAGTTTTGTAAGGCTTATATTCCCTAATCCGATCGAAGGTCTCTGGTGTAGGAGGTGGCGGTATTAGTTTAGAACAAACAGCACAGCAAACAAATGTGTCAAAATCTGGATTCCTAATCATGATTGTATTCAATTTGTTTTCGACTCCACTGGTAATGAAATGTTGTAACCGTGGTCCAGATCAAGAAGCAAACCTTAGTTATTGTAGCCAAAGCTGAGTGTGACTGGTGTTTTCTTATAATGCATGCATGTCAATAGGAGGGAGAGAAATATTTCACCATGGTATGGTGAGATGGCATCTTCAAGCAGCTGCCTGCTTCTCCTGCAGCTCTGATGTTAAGGAGCTCTGCATATCATATGGCCATCAGAGGGATGGTGAGTGTGGGGTAAAATCTCCCCAAGTAACAGTTGCTAGGCAAAGTAAGCCTGGATCACAAAAGCATCTGAGACACTACTTAGCATTAAGCAGGACATCTTTTAAGTTAGAAACTTAAAAGGGTTTCCATCTGCTTTTCCAAAGTAGTTTCTGTTGGGTTACTGACGGATTCAAGCATTGGCTGAGTATCTCAAATGTATTAGTTTTTATTTAAATGAAAATGCCATGGTTCTTGATCAAACTTGCAACATTGTTTAAATTGCATTTCCTCTTTAAGAAATAGCTATATGACACTTTTCTGCCAATGTATGTTCCAGATTTTTGAATCCAGATTTTGACACATTTTTTGCTGTGCTGTTTGTCCCTGACCAAATTTAAAAAAAATCATTTATGGCCAGAACAGTGTAATTAATTATGAGGGAAAGTTACAATGGTTCCCCATTTGGTAAAAGCCCACCAAAATTACTGGTCCAACACTTTTTTTTATAGCTAGGATGCACTTACACACACACACACACACACACACACACACGTGCCTGGCCTGAAGACAAAGAGCCCTCCTCCTGACCACCATCTTTAGGGGGAGAGAGGCAGGCCAGCAACAACAGGCCTCACCTGGAAGACAACATTCTTTTTAAATTAATATCAATTTTTATCTTGTATTGTAATGTTTTAAATTTTGTAAGCCGCCTTGATCATATTTATGGAAGGGCGGGGTAGAAATAAAATTTATTATTATTATTATTATTATTATTATTATTACCTGCAGCACCTGATTCAATGAAAAACAAAAAGGAAAAAAATCAGTTATCCCAATTCATAAAATGTGCAAAATGTTTTGTCTCTTGATCCTAATTTTATTTGTCATAGGCAAGTATTTAAAAATAAAAAAGACTGCAACCTGCTTCCTGTTTGTTGTTTTTGACCTATTACTAATATTAGAAGAGTTTGCAAAGTTAATAATAATAATAAGTTTATTTATATCACACTTTTCCAATTTTTGATCAAAGCGATCATTATGCCACTTCCTATTACCATCCCAGCTCATAATTGCTGTATGTGTGTGTGCCTTCATGTCACCTGTTGACTTATGGCAATCTCATGAATTTCATAGGATTTTCTCAGGCAAGGAATGCTCAAGTTGGTTTTGTCCATGTTTTCCTCTGAAATATAGTCTACAGCACATGGCATTCATTGGCAGTGCCCCATCTAAGTACCTATGAGGGCTAATATTGAAAAAAAAATTAATTTAAAAATGAAAGGCATAAGTTTTTTCACTGTTTATTACTTTTCTGTTGCACTGTAGTGTAGTTCGTCTTTAAAAATCTTTAAATAAGAAAATGACTAGAATTTTGGGGGATGGAATCCCAACAAAATGCCATTCAAAAAGAAAATATTTTACTTTCCTGTAAAAATGAACAAGTAAATGATGCTTTTTTCACTCAGAAAAAATGACCAATCATTGTATTATTTGAAAAATGAGCATTGTTATCCCTCAGAGTAACACATTCCATGTATACCTCAGTTAATGAAGTAGATAAGCTCCTGGGCATTACATTTGGTACCAGACTTCAAAGACATAGTCCTGTTAGTCTGGATCAGTAGCCAAAGGGATCATGCAATATCTTTGAGTCTAACTGAAAGAAACTGGTAGCATCTTTTGTAGTCTTAAATCTACTTCATCAAATATATGGTGTGAAGTATCATGGGACAGACCTTTATAGCTATGAATAAGCTGGTTGCATGTGTGAATAGAAATAGAAATGCAACATTTGTGGGTTTGGTGATGTGGTGACAAGTCCAAAAGCAGGAGGAAACATGTTGCCTAAAGCCAAGGTGAGTGGATAACCATATGAAAGGTGGGTGGTTACTGGAATGTAGTGTGATGCTGTCTGGGAATCAGAAAGATGAGATAAACTGGCCAAGACAGCCCTCATGAGGCTGGGGTGATAACTAGTGCTATGTATAGTGAGCCAGGAAACCTTTATCTGTTCAACTCATAGTACATGGACTAGAATGTGTTTTTGCTGTTTCTCTTTCCAATCTTCCTTTATAGTTTTTTGTTGAAGAACTGCTGTTCTGACGTCTGAGAAGAAATACCCAGGAAGATTGATGAGTTCTGCAACTGGGTTTTATGTATTCCCTAATGTCTGATTTATGTCAATTTATCCTATGGCACAGACACTGGTCTGTTTGCCCAAAGTAGAGTGTTGAAGGGCATTGTTGACAGAGGATGGCATATATCATGCTAGAGGATGAGGAAGTGAAAATACCTCAATATTGTGGGTGATGTGATTAAGTCCTGTGATGACATCTCCTAAGTAGACATGTGGCCAGAGCTGGCATCTGGCTTTGTGGCAAGATCTTGAACTCATCTCCCCATTCATGTTGTATGTCCTTCTGTAGGTATTGGGAGGACATCTGTAGGCAAGTTAAAGCCTGATACCAAGAGCCCTTAATAGGGCAGCGTTATCGTCTAGAACAGGTTGCAGTTCATTGATATGTCTGAGGGGTCTCAGTTGGGAGCTGTATGTGACCATAAATGGAGTTCTGCCATTTCTTTTCTTTAGTGTTCTGCAATAGATTATTCTGGGTACAAGTCATGTCTTGTTGGTTTTTCTTTTTTACATTATATGGTGGGTACTGTAGCTTGCAGAATGTTTGATGTAATTCCTTAAGTTTGGCATCCCTGTTTTGTGGGTGAACTGTATCAGAGGGCTTGACTGTAAATTATGGATTTGTTTCAGGGTGGAAACTGGAAGCATGTAAGTATGCACAGCAGTCATTTGTTTTGCAATATAGTGTGGTGCTTAGATGTCTGTTGTATGGCTGCATAGTGGTTTCTAAAAAATGAACTTGTTTTGTTAATAGTTTCAGTCTGAAACTGATGGAAGGGTGGAAGTTGTTGAAATTCTGGTGCAATGTCTTGAGTGAGTCCTCTCCATTTGGTACCAGATGTAGAAAAAAATGGAAAGAACAGGGATAGGTTCCTATATCACAAAAAAAGAAGAATACTTCAACATGCTTCAGCAAAGTTTTTATTTTATTATGTAAATAAACAAAAGCATCTTGAATAATCTAAAGGCCACTTGAAGGCTTCTTCCAAAAATGTATCCAGGGATTATTATTTTTATTTCTCCAGCCTTAAATTTTCTTTTGGTTTCCATTTTGGTGTCCAAACTTATATTTGTCTGTTTTTTGACATACTGGCGAGCTGGTGAGGCAAGCTTGTCTGTTCTCCCCTTCTCTCTCTGAAGTATGCCTGTACAGGTAATGCTTTTCTTCTAGGCTCTCAATATTAGAAGTGCACAGGTACACTTTCCAGTCTGTGATTATTAAAATTCCTACTGGACGCAGCAAGAATGAGGAGGCCCCAAATCCCACTCGTGTGGAATTAGTGTTGCCAGAATTTCAAAAACAGCAACAAGGGACAGTCAAAATTCATGACACGCAGGGTTGACAATCAGGAAGCCACTATGAAGAAGTTCAGAATACTATATATCCTCAATTTTTGCCTCCATATTGATACATACAGACAATATGCTTCTTTAATCCCATTTAGAAGTCTTCCGCTTCATCTGTCTGTTTCCTTCACTGTCAACAGCTTCATAGAGATCTTTTTTATTCTCTTGTTGTGCATGCAGATATCCAATATAAGCCACACAGAGAGTAATGGTTACAAGCCCAAAGGCCATTACTGTTTTGTTCTGTGAAGATTTTTCAAAAAATACATTATGCATTTTTAAATCCCAATGTCTTTTACTTAGTTCATGTCATATAAACTAATATATTAAGGAAATTATTTTATACTATATATTAAGCTGCTCTTTTATTTTATTTTATCCATCTTTGTTTCAGTGAGGAAACGTCTGAAATCTTATACATGTTTTCCAATGAAATCTGTGGGATCTCCTTCTAAGCAGACATACTTTAGATTGCAGTGTAAATTACTGAATCTCTTTAAAATTAACTGCTGACCTAATTAACAGGAAATATTTCCTTCCTCTGAAATATAGCCTATAGCACAGTATTTATTGGCAGTCTCCCATTCAAGTACTAACCAGGCCTGATGCAGCAGTACATATATTTTATATTTATGTTGATATGCATCCTAAAACAATGACTGACTAGTTTACTGATTGGATGGAAGAGTTGTAAACTGTAGTAAAGTTAACTATTTAAAATAGATTTTTGAATTGATTTTGGCCTGTGAAGTCAAAGGCTTTCATGGCCGGCACCCATAGTTTTTTGTGGGTTTTTTGGGCTATGTGTACTCTTCTAGAACATGGCCACATAGCCTGAAAAACCCACAAAAAACTATGATTTTGGCCTTTTTAATCCACCATCCACCTTAATTACTGCGTGCTGGTTGCTTGTGTTTGGTAAACACTGCTGTAATCAGCTCTTACTCCATGAAATAGAGTAGGTATATAATCTAATAAACATATGAAGTCATTTTCCTTTATGACTTTTATGACGACTCTTATGGTGCTACATAAATAACAGTAATGAATTATCTACTCATTACTAGTTAAGTTACAGTTCAACTACAACTCAGCTGATGTATGCAAGCCAAGCCCATATATTTCAACTGACCTAAATCAACAGTCTACATATTTTTTTATAAAATGCTTAACTGTAGTCAGTAGGTTATAGCTCTTGATCATGAGTGTGCATGCATCATGACAATTTCTCTATTCCATGACATATTAAATTTATATTTGGCCTACTATGACTAAAATATCTGGATACTGGGCTATTTTGATTAGGAAACAGTTTTATTTTTTCCCTTACAAAACATGTGTAACTTGTGAATAAAATTCAAAAAGCAAAAGAAAGCTACAATTAAAGGTACAGTGGCCCCTTGGTATCTCTGGGATTTGTTTCTAGGACTCCCTCTTGGATAGCAAAACCCGTGAATTCAAAGATATACCGGTGTTAGTCTACAGAATCAGTATACAGAGAAATCTTGTAGCACCTTTGAGACTAACTGACAGAAAGAAGTTGGCAGAATCTATGAAAATTCATGCTGCCAACTTATTTCTTTCATTTAGTCTCAAAGGTGCTACAAGATTTCTCTACATACAAAATCCATGGAAGTTCAAGTCCCCTTAAATACAATGGTGTCCCATATAGAAAATGGCAAAATCATTTGCATTTCAGATTTTTTTGGGGGGGTGGGTGGGGGAGAATATTTTCAAGCTGTGGATGGCTGAATCCGTGGATAGGCCATATAAAATATAAAACAGACTTTGGAATGCATAAGTCCCTGCTATTCTCTTACAGGTTTAATGAAAAGCTCCGGGTTCACAGCTCTGAACAGTGTGGTAGTTCTGGCACCTCGGAGTCCTGGAACTCGATAATCTTTCTCTTTGGGTGCTTCCTGTTGTAAATCTGGACTCTGACGTGCTGGAGGCATCTTCCTGCAGTGCAAAACGTTTGGATAAAGCAAGATAATAATTAAGGTTTCTGCTGGAAAAGAGATCTGTGCACACAGAAAGTATACAGGCCTTCTGACCAGCTACAAGGGAAATCCTCCTGTCCTCTAGAGTTCAGCTGACAGAAGGAACATAGGAAGCTGCCTTCTCCTATGGCAGACTTTAAGTCCATCTTGCTCAGCTGTATTGCAAAGGAGGACAAGGCACAGCAAAATGCAGGATATTCAAGGAGAATGTAGGACATTACAAAATAAAAGTGAAAACCACTAATATAAATGTAAATTCATGCTTCTTAGTCATGCTCAAAATGGAGGACATTTCGACATTCCTCTTGGACAGAAGGTTGAAATGGAGGATGTGTCATGGGAAAGGAGGATGTCTGGTCACCCTGTTCTTAAACTGCCTGACTGTGGCTCCCAATGAGCCATCACACAACCACCTATCTAGTAATGCCAGGGATTGAATCCAGGGGGGCTAGTCCAAATGAAGATAAGGGATCCATGTGTGTTATGTGTGTGTGGCCTATGCAGCAGAGGGATTGCCCCCAGGACTACTTTCATGAGGAGCCATGAAACTGGTTGCATGGCAAACTACACTGATGTGAAAGGAGCATGGGACTCGCGCGCTGCCTTTTGTTTATTCCTGTTTACATTTTGTATGTGGATGGTGGACATCCAGATCAGGCGGCCCAGACACCCTCCTTTTCTATGACGTGTCCTACATTTCAGCCTTCTGTCCAGGAGGAATCCCAAAACGTCCTCCATTTCGAGCAGGACTAACAAGGATGAAATTATTATTTCCATTAGTGTTTTTTTCTTTTATTTTCCATCCAGGAGGAATCCCAAAACGTCATCCATTTTGAGCAGGGCTAAGAAGGATGTATTTACGTTGCTAGGAGTATTTCTAGCTTTTATTTTCTATCCAAAAGGGAATTCCTAAATGTCCTCCATTTTGAGCATGACTAAAAGGCATGAATAGATAGATAGATAGATAGATAGATAGATAGATAGATAGGAGAGTGTTTTCAGACTTTATTTTCATCATGTCCTCCTCTTTTTTTATTGAAGGTCTTCCATTCTGTGATGACCTATGGAAGGAAGGAAGGAAGGAAGGAAGGAAGGAAGGAAGGAAGGCAAGGCACCATAAAATATAGGACCCTAAAGAAAAACGTGAGCCATTACAAAATAAAATTCCTCCTGGGCAGAAAATTGAAAGCTAAAAGCACTCACAGAAATAGAAATTCATGCTTCTTGGTGATGCTTGAAATGGAGGACATTTTGGAATCCCTCCTGGACAGAAAATACAAGCTAGAAACACTCCTATAAATGTAAATCCATGTTTTTTAGTCAAGTTCAGAATGGAGGACATTTTGGGATTCTTCCTGGACAGAAAATAAAAGCTAAAAACACTCCTATAGAAATGTAAATCCATGCTTCTTAGTCATGCTTGGAATAGAGGACATGTTGGAATCCCTCCTGGACAGAAAATACAAGCTAGAAACACTCCTGTAAATGTAAATCCATGCTTCTTGGTGAGGCTCAAAATGGAGGGCGTTTTGGAAGGCCCCCTAGGAAGGCTTGAAATGGAGGACACGTCCTGGAAAAGGAGGACAGGTCTGGTTCCCCCTGCTGCCCCCAATTACCTCAGGAAAGGGGGCGCTGGGGGGGGGTTCAAAGTGACCCTATCATGGCCCTGGAAGCGCCCCTTGACCCCGCCCTCTGGAAGACCCCAAAGCCCCCCCACCTGCTTTCCTGCAGCGCTGGCGGAAGAGAGCTAGAGCTGCTGCTGCTGCTGCTGCTGCTGCTGCTGCTGCTGCTGCTGCTGCTGCTGCCTGAACGCTTTGTTCCCGCACAGCGGCTCAGCTAGCTTGCCCGCGCGCGCCCCCTGGCGGTCGGAAGCTTTGCAGCCCTTTCACTCTGGAGGGAGGGAGGGAAGGAGGGAAGCAAGGAAGCTAGGAAGCTGTGCAAAGGGTACAACAGTGTTGTTGTTGTTGTCCTTGTTGTTGTGTGCCTTGTTGGGGTCCTTTTCTACTTATGGCGACTTTGAGGCGAACCTATCATGGGGTTTTCTTGGCAAAGTTTGTTCAGAGGAGGTTGGCCATTGCCTTCCGCTAAGGCTGAGAGAGTGTGACTTGCCAAAGTCACTCATTTTTTGTCCCAAGGAGATATGGATCGCCACGCCGATGCATATCAGGTTTGTTGTTCCCATTTTGGTTTGGGTCCATGAATCTCTTAGATTCATTGTAACCCCTGTATTATTCACATGTGCCATCATTTTGGGATACAATGGAACCTCCTCTCTTCCTTTGAATGATACAGAGCAATCCAAATTGATTTAGAAGCTTATTCACACTGCTGAAGATGTGGATTGATGAAGATCGGGGGGGGGGGGGAACAGTATTGGTATCAAATATTCCAGGTTAAGTGGTTTTTTTGCCAGCCCCCCTCATGCATTGAGTGCATTCAGGACATGTGTGAACAACAATGATCCATTCTAGATTATTTTCATAGTGTGAACGGGGCCATAGTTGCAAATGAGTTAGCTGTGTGAAATTATCACCTTCAATACAGCCAGTCTTTCCAAGACTCCCTTTCTTCCCTTTTCTGGGAGAAGTCCTGCATCAAAACTGTGTCCTGCCAGAGAACTGCATAAAACCCTGTGACCTCAGCTATATAGGGCCTGAATTCAGTAGTCAAGAGCACTTCTAGCATTAGATCATGAACACAATGGCTGTCCTCTTACTTCCCTCCAGCACATAAATGGAAGGCAATTTGTCAGGAATGTGAATGAAATTTGCATGCATTAGACTAGTTTGCAAATATCTGAGAGTGGAAAATACCAAGATATCAAAGGATTCAAAGGGACATCTGTGTTTTGTGTCAGTGTTTAACTCACAGAAACATATAATCTGCTATACCCGTAGCTATTGTTGTGGCAACAGTTTTATAATTAATGCACACTGAGAAGAAGACAAAGAAATGAAAGGAAGTGGATGCCATTCCTTTTCTTACAACTAGAAAAGCTGATAAGAAACATAACAGTGTTGCTGTTGTTGATTATTATTATTAAGGGAGATAGTGGGGGTATGTTTATACAGTGGAGATAGTGGGGGGATATTTATGCTGGGGTTTGGTTCCAGGACTCCCTGTGGACACCAAAATCTGTGGATGTTATTATATACTGTAGTCAAAAGTCTTTCTAGGGAAATTTGATTTAGCTCAATCTATTGGGTTGGCTACAAGAATCCTTGAGACCATTTCCTTTATGTATACTGAGAGAAAAGAGATCAAAGGAATATTGCAGAGGCAGAATTCTCTGAATGAGTTGTTTCTTTTATTAAAGGGGAAAGTCACACAACAGTCCACATTCACTCACTCTTTCATACCAAGGCTAAGGAAATTAGGGGTTAGCTTGGAATAGCTTGAGGCTGAACTAATGGCGATACTTATACAAGACAAGGCTTGACTCTGGATCCACTTGTGAGGGAGGCAGCATTGGATATGACCGTTCAGGTGAGCAAAGGGAGCATGAATGTACTGGGGCCGGTCAGAGTTCACAGTGACAGAGTATCTCCATGCCTTCCAATTAGCCCACTGATGAAGAATCTTGGGGATCTTTTATAAGCACAAACTAGCCTGAATGCAAAGGTGTTTGTCCTACATCAAAGGAAATCAAATCTGCATTATAAAGTATGGCTTGGTCTGGCAATGTCAGGGTGAAAAATGGAGTTGAAAATCAGCCTTATCTAGCTTGTCCGGCAAAACATCCTGCCTCAATTGCCTGTCTTCCTGACTTCAGAAGTGTTAAAGTGTCTCCCAAACTATTCTGTTTGGTGTGCATATGGAGTAGTGCAGACGTGTTCTTACGCCTCGGGAATCATGGCTGCCCAGAGTACAGCATCCGTTTGGGGCATACACACCAAAATTCAGAAGATGTCGGCTTAGTGTAAGAATAGAATGGGATAGTAAAAATGATAACCCTTATATAAAATGGCAAAAATCAAGAAAACATCCATGTAGCTGTACTGGCCATATAGCAAATCCAATAACATCAAAAATCCACAAAACAGTGGTACCTTTATTGGACCTACTAAAATACACATGTTGCTATTTAGAAAGCTTGCAACTTGTATATAATAATAATAAATAAAAATTTTATTTGTATACCGCCCTTCTTTCAATCAGGGCGGTGAACAGCATCTATCAAAGACAATACAATACAGTGCAAATATTCAACACAATAGATTACAATTAAAATCACAGTTAAAACCAATTCTGGCCAGCATAACTACTGCTGTCGGAGGGGGGAGACTAGCTGGATCCTGCAACTGGGAATGCATGCTTAAACAAGAAGGTTTTTAATTCCTTCTTGAAATGGGTTAGGGAGGTGGCCGAGCGGAGCTCTCCGGGCAGCGAGTTCCAGAGGGTCGGGGCCGAGATGGTAAAGGTCCTCCTGGCTGTGGAGGCCAATCTAGCTCCAGGGACCCTCAGTAGTTGCTGCCCAGAAGTTCTGAGTGCATTTTGTGCATTTTGGTTGGTCCAATAAAGGCATCACTATTTGGCAAAAATCAAGGTTTTGTTGTGTTTTGTTTTTTGTGGTTGGATATTTTAAAGCTGTGGATGGTTGAATCCATGGATGCAGAATCCGTGGATACAGAGGGCCAACCGTAGTGTCCCAGTGGGTGTAGATAGCAAGTAAGTATCTTAGGTTCTTGCTTGCTTCAGTAGAGGATCTAGTGTTGATATCCATAACAGTTCAACAGATGTTTTGTTCAGTTTGTCATATTTATCAGCGCCTGAGTCCAGGGAGAGAGCAATGAAGAAACAGTCCTTAAATTCTTCAGCCTCACCTATGTACAATGCATACTTTCTTCAAGCTATCAGTCTTAAGGTGATGTCATACTGCAAGTACAGCAAGCATTTTCTTGATATGAGGTTAATGTTTTTTTTAAAAAAAGAAGAGGAAAATGAGGAATGCAATAGAAACTTTCAAAAGATTTAAGAGAGAAGGAGAGGAAGAAAAGGAGAAAGATACAAATGTATAGTTTTAAAAAGTCTGTAAAGTGGGTGCATGTACCAAAATTAAAAGGTTGATTGCCAGATCTGGAAAAGATGGAGAAAAGTGGGCTGGATCCAGACTTAGGGTTGAAATGGATGGGCAAAACAGAACATTTAGAATGATGCATGAAATGAAAGCAGGGGAAAGTGAATCCAAGTCTCACTTCAGGGCTAAAAAACAGAGCAAAAAAAAGCTAGGGAGTTTATCACATGATGGGACGGATCCTGTGCAGAAATTGAATTTAAACTTTAAAAAACCTACAAAAGCAGGTAGATTTTCAGATGATGTCAGCATTAACCCAAACAGAAAGTGGACAAAACTTGCAAAAGCAGGTTAATTTTCACAGAACGTAAGGTTTAATGATCATGAACATGACATTAATCGGAATGGAAAGTCCTGAAAATAAAAAGGAGTGGGCTTTGTCGACTTTCCGTTCGGGTTAATGTTGCATTATTGCTGATTAACCCCAACATGTCTGAAAATCAACCTGCTTTTGCAGATTTATTCTAGATTTTTAAATCCCGTTTCTGCATGAGATCCGTCCCATGTGATAAAGTTCTAAGACTCAAGGTGGAAAATGCACCTCTTTCCACCAGCATGTAAATGGCCCAGGCTGCTGCAAAGCAAAGAGGCAAATGTCAATAATGCACTCAAACCAGACAGTCCAACAGAGGAGCATGAGGTGAAGGGGTATGTGAAGGGGGCATGTATGGTGGACCTCCATGATTGTGCTTTGCCACTGGGCAGACTAATGCACACGTGCGACTGTGTGGCCAATCATATGGGTGGGTATCTAATGGAATGGCATCTGGGTGGGAAGAGGGAAGTAACTGAAGTTGCTGATGGTGTGTTTGTGCAATTGTGTGCATGCATGGTAAACAGGTGGCAAAAAAAAATGTATCACACAGCTTGGCTTGACACCATGCAATGCGGACAGTCTGTGGGTGTTCAGGCCACCTTCGGTGCCACCAGTGGTGCGACCTATTTTCAGATAATGCAGGACTTCATATAACGCTTTTTCATGCCCATCTGCTCTGGACTTAAGTTACACTTATAAGTGACACAGTGAAATCAGAGGGATTTCAATTACAGTAGTCATCTTAAAGGAAGTTACATTAATTTGAATTGGGGGCAACATAAGTACAACTGAATCTGAACCTATACAGCTGGAAGCTTCTGTCTCAAAGTGTCAAAAGTGGATTCTATACCAATGCATTAACTCTAGGATGTAGGAGCAGCTTTATTTTTGTTGAAGAGAACAGTACAATGAAAAACATCTCACTCATGCAGGTTCCCAAGTTTGACAGAAATCTGACTCTTGGAGGATTTTATGCTTTGGGGTGTATCCATTCAGCAACAGCAGTGCTGTAGATTATGACTATACAGTATTATATAAAAAAGGAATGGAACAAAACACTGACTTCCATATTCTGCCCATCTGAAATGATTCATTTATATGTTCATTCAATATTTTAAAGTGAACAGTTGGTTTAATCTTTGTTTGCAAAGGCAAAGACAAGCAATTCAATCCACATGTTTTCAGCAACCAGTAATAAAAAGGAAACAGCAGGAGTTCATTTCTGATAAGATCTTTAATTAAAATGTTAGTATTAATTATAATTGTGTCTTTAACAACAACACCTGGACTTCAACTTACATATGAAAAGTTTATGTATCAAATGTCTTGATAATGTAAGTACAACAGGAACACAGTCAAATCTTTTGAGATGGACCAGATAAATGAACTCAGTAAAATCTATTCAATAGTGAACACCTATCTGTGACATAGTTATTTTGTATATTCATAGGTTTAAAACATAAACATGCTATAATCCTAAACCCATTTACGCAGGACTGATTTTGAATAAATTCAGCAGGACTTACTTCTGGGTATGCAGTATAGGGTTTTTCTGAAACCAATATGGAATGACCCTTTCTGTTGCCCAACCAGCTAAAGATTGGCCAGTACATGAGAGGCAGGCCTATGTAAAACCTGCCTCAAAACCTGTCCTCCTTTTCCAGGACACATCATATATTTCAGCCTTCTGTCCAAGAGGAATTCCAAATTGTCCTCCATTTTGAGCATGACTAAGAAGCCTGAATTTATAGGAGCCTTGGCAGCATAGTGGTTAAATGCCAGTACTGCAGCCACAAAGTTTTGAGTTTGATCCTAGAGAAAGTCTCCAAGGTCCACTCAGCTTTCCATCCTTTTGTAGGTCAGTAAAATGAGTTCCTAGCTTATTGGGGGCAACTAGCTTCCACATTGTGAACCGCTTAGGGAGTGCTAGTTCACTGATAAGCGGTATAGAAATGTACAGTGCGCCCTTACTTTACGTGGGGATCCATTCTGGACCCTCCCCCCCATGTAAAGCAAATAGCATGTATGCTCGAGTCCCATTGACAATAATGGGGATCATGCATGCGGTGTGGCGTGGTGCGTGCGCCATGGGTGTGCGCACCATTTTGTTTTTGTTGCACTAGCTGAAAGCTGCATAAAAGGTGCCTACGTATGATGCGCACGCACTGTATTTACTATTGCTGTGTGTGTTTTTAGCTTTTATTTTGCAATGCCCTTCATTTTTATTGAATGTCACATTTGTGGTGTCATGTCCTTCTTTGCAGTTATGGCATCGGATCACCCTGGCTTCAAATGCATGAGAGGATAATTTCATGCAAGACTTGAGGCAGGTCTTATATAGGCCTTCCTTGTGTGCTACTCAAAAGCCGAGAGCCGGAAGAATGGATGCTAGCTATGCTAGCAAGAAATGGACACATCTCAGAGGCCATTTTGCTGTGCACTAAATGCTCTTGTCAGTCTGTTGGGGTGGCAATCAGCAGCCACGCTAATGGACCCACCCCAGCAGACTTACCCCAGAATATGTGGCATGGCATGCAACAAAATGGCCTCAGATTGGGGGGGGGGTTCTGTTGTCCAGTACAGCTGGAACTTGCGCTTGCTGCTCTTGGCGGTACAGGTGGCTGAGAAAGTAGCACATGAGGCATGATTCTGGGATGCTATGTCTCACTTGCCAAAGAAGACGAAAAGGAAGAAGAAGAGCAGAACCATGCCAACCAGGATCTCAGTTGGTGAACTCTGTAGCATTAGTAGGATAAGGACATTTTGGTGAATACCAAAGGCTCAGGTCCCTGGAGAGAAGGGCTGGTGCCTGCTCTTGACAACTCAAGAAGTATATTGAGGCATCCTACATGGCCCTTATAGGAGATTAGACTTCATCCTCCAAATATGGGACACCCCATACAAAATGGGACACTTGGGAATCTTAATATAGTACAGTTTTCCCTTCGTATCCACAGATTCCTTATCCACAGATTCAACCATCCACATCTTGAAAATATTACACACACACAAACACACACACACAACAAAAAAAAACCAAACAAACCTTGATTTTGCCATTTTATATAAGGCACATACTTTTACTGTGCCATAGTATATAATGGGACTTGAGCATCAACGGATGTTGATATCCACAGGGGGCCCTGGTGCCAAACCCCAGCAGATACAAGGCCCACTGTACAGTGCTGAATTATCATGGGATCCTACAGACATTACTCAGCAACAGCTAAAAGCATGCACACTATCATACATAAATATGAGGGGGGGGGACTGTGTAAATGTTCATAGATTTCTATACATTCACCTGTAAAATAATTAGTTGGTGCATGCCTGGGATGATAGAAGTGAAAGCATGCTACGAAACAGAAGGTTTCTGCTGATCACAGGTAAAAGTAATTTTATACCTATTCTATTTTATTTGGCTTTGCATTTTGATTTTTATTAACACCTTTGTGGTCTAATGATTTTATCCAGTTTATACATGGACGTGGTCTTAACTACTTTTAATATATTTTATTTAGATTATAACATTTTATTTTTCTAAAAAAAAGATTTTAGTGTTTGCCGCTCAGATCTTTGGATATAGGTTGGAAAATGAATCTAGAACTTAATTATGTTAACTGATATAACTATTAAGTTTATCACACAGGGGAAATCCTGTGCAAAAATGGGGATTTAAATTGGAAAACCCTCCACAAAAGCAGGTTGATTTTCACACAACATCATTGTTAAACTAATGTTAACTGGAACAGAAAGTGGAGGGAAAGTAGACAAAAGCCTGCTTTCCCTCTGCTTTCTGTTCGGGTTAACATTAGTTTAACAATAACATTGTGTGAAAATCAACCCGCTTTTGCGGTTTCCCCCCAATTTAAAGCTCCGAAAGTAAAAAATTCCAAAAGTAAAGAGGAGTAGCTTTTGTTTACTTTCCTTTTGGGTTAACACTAGTTTAACAACGACATGTGTAAAAATCAACCCACTTTTGCAGGTTTTTTTCCTACCTTTTAAATCCTGTTTTTGCACAGGATTTCCCTGAGTGATAAATTCCTATGTCAACTGATATAATAATTAATTAATTAAGTATGTATTTTTAAACACTTTTATCTTTTAAACTATATTTTATTCTTTTACATGCAATCTGTTTTAATAGTGTAATAATTTAATTCTGTTTTAAAGTAACATTTTTAAATGTTTTTAATTGTACTGTTTTAAATCTTGTAAGCCGCTCTGATTTCCAGTTTGAGGGAAAGGGCGGGATATAAATAAATATAATAATAATAAGATTAACTGATTCTCACTGGTAAGAACAAAAGACAGAACAAAGGAAAAATGCAGAAAGAGTGAGAATGGAAGATTATGTCCTCTGCCCTTTTTATAAACTTCCATCAGTGTCAGTGTGATGGCACAGTAAAAGTCTCATCTAGGAGCACACTTAGATATGAAGGTGCTTTGCAGAAAAAACAGTTAACAAGCCAACCAATCCATCTAATCCAGTATTGTTGAAGGCAATCAGCAGTACCTCTGTTTAGTACGATTTCAGGCAGGATACTTTCCTTATCCTACCTGAAGATGCCAGTGATTGAAAATGGGACGTTCTGCACACAAAGCAGATGCCATGCCACTGAGCTACACCCACTTCCTTTTGTAGGCATGGTTGCATTCTCAAAGTAAATGACACACAGGCTGGGGGGTTTGTTTACACAGTTGTGTTTCTTTACACAATCTCTTATGAGTTCTCATATTTCACTCCCTGGTGGATCATGAAAACATACCCACAGCAAAAGTTGCTTTGGGGAAACTTTACTTTGAAAGGCAGTAGAGAAACCTTTAAAATAACTTAACGAAATAAATTAGGAGGCTTTGAGATGGACAAGATTTCTTTCTTTCTTTCTTTTTCAAAAAAGATCAGTTCTATATATTTGTAACATTTCCCTTCTTTCTTTCTTTCCTTTGGTTTAGAACCCCCTGCCACCCTTTACAGGGGGATTTTGTCTTCTGACATTTATTTAGGGAAGATATGAGTCTAGAGAGTCTAGGCAACAAACAAGGGAGGACCAGAGAACCAGTCTGCACTGGGGCCCTTCACAGACCAAAATCCACATACTCTGTTCATCTCTTGGTCACACTGAGTGTAACCTCAACCACGGCGTCTTTAGAAACAGCCAATCTATTTCATGCTTACCTTTTTCTGAAGTGTGCCATATCTGTGTCTATGCAGAAGTGAACACTGTGTGTTACTCCTTGGTAGGTGTACATATGGCAACCTGTTTCTTTTCTTTTCATCTCACTGAAATGGATAAGTAGCTGCAGCTTAATATAAATACCAGTTACATCAGGGAACATGATTTGAGAGCACACTTCATTGGTGCTTTGGATGAGAATGATCCTTTTTTTAAAAAAAAATTATGAGAACAATTGCTTTGATACTCAATGCATATTTTTATGGTGGAAACCTTTCTGTGGTGGGGGGATTGTGGTGGGACTGTGTGCTCCTGTGATGCAAGAGGCTATGCTGATAGTAGCAGTGCCGCTAGTAGAATCTCCCAAGGAGGAGCCGGACTAAATATGCCAAACAGCTACTGGGCAACTGCAGTAGTGTGAGTGAAGCTGGTGGCGGATCTCTCAGAGACAACGGGAGTGGCACCATTGGTAGTACTGTGCAAAAGGCAGCAAGGTAAACTCCTTTTGAATGGTTTTACCATGAATACCCTATGATGAGATAATCCAAAATGAAACAAGAGACAGTGCCAGGTGAAACTTCCAGCTTGGAAGGCACTCAACGAGCTATGCGGGTCCAGCAAAGGACAAATGTGAGTAGCACTGTGGCTAATGGTTCAACTAGCCTCAAGGTAAAAGATTATTCAGCTATTGACATGTTCAGAGGTGAAAGGTATATCCAAAGCAGCACAACACATATGATAGGAACATGGAATGTAAGAAACATAAATCAGGAAGTTAGATCTAGAGTGTAGAACAAGAAACTGAACCTTTAAACATTGCAATACTTGTGGTGAGTGAGCAAGTGGACAAGGATGGGACATTTTGAGTCAGATACTTGCACAGTGCTTTAATCAGGAAAGGAAAATCTAAGAAATGGGGTGCCATTAATAGTGAGGAGAGAACACTTTCTGGCTCCCAGAGCACCTTCTGGCTCCCAGTAAATTAGACTTAGTAATACAAATCTATTTTATAGATTTTCAAAGAACTGCAAAAAAATTCAGCAGAAAACCAGCCTGTGTTTCATAGATTATAGCAAAGCCTTTGATTCTGTAGATCATGAGAAACTTATGGCTCTCTCTTAAAGAAATAGGCATGTTGCAACATCTGATTGTCCTGATACATAACCTGTAGTCAGGTCAAGAGGCGCCACCATGATGATGCTGATGCCGTGCAGCATCTGCACTCGTGACGTATGCAACATGCCACAAAAAGAACCCGGAAGAACCAGGTTCTTTTTACTTTGGAGGGATGCTGTGCGATTTGGCTGCTGCGGCGTCCCTCTGGAGGGAATCGGGCTGCTACCAGCCTGCCCTTTTTAACAGGTACGTACCAGGCCTAAGCCAAACTGTGCAGCGTCTCTCTGGAGTAAAAAGAACCCTGTTCTTCCAGGTTCGTTTTGTGTTGTGTTTCGTGTCGCCATTGGTGCACTCGTGACGTAAGCAACACGCAGCAATGTGCAGACGCTTTGGGTTGTCATCGTCATCATGGCAGCGCCCATGTGGAGAGGATGCCACCATGATGACGACGCCCATACATACTAGGGCTAGGGAGTGTGCAGTTGCCATGTGCTCCCTAACCCTTGTACTGGCGGCAGCATGCCACTTTAGGCCAGTGTGTACCAGGCCATACTGAAAGTCATTCTTGTGAAAAGAATCTAGCTGTAACAACAAATAAAGGGTGGTATGGGTATCATAAGGGGGGTGTTCTAGAGAGCTGTGGGCCGCACCAGATGACACCCTAAAAGGGGGTGACACCACTACTTCCCAAACACCTGCCTTTTGGCAGAAACAAGCCGTGGCATTTGCCTGCATTCTTTTCAAATGCTGGAGCTCAGCAGCTTAGAGTTTTTTTAAAATTATTTTTAAAATAATTTAATTTTTTTAGTTTTTAAAATTCTTTTAAAATTTACTTTAAAAACATCACATCTTACCAATTTTTTGCTTTAGCCACACGAAACTATGTACATGTAAGTACATTTAGGCTGTGTATACAATATTGTAATTTAAAGGTATAATTTTAATATTGCTAGTTGCTTATGTCCCAACTGTTGCCATTGCATTTAGTGATATATGGGAATTACAATTTATGAGTAAGATTAATACAAAACATATTACTAAGGATTCTGTATGGTGTGGTATAGGAAGAGGTCAGACGGGGGCTGATACCATGAGTTACCACACTCGGTGATGCCAATCCTAGTGACACCACTGAGTATAAGAATGAGAGGGGCAAATGTGCTTATCAATTATAACAAATGAGAACTGTGCCCATCATGAATGGGCAATGTTAATGCTTCCTGTTTAGTTCAGACAAATAATATCTCTGGGATAATATCTCTATAGTCGCTGAATAAAGGTCTACTTTTAATTACTGAAGCTTGATTTTCTGAACTTGATGTCCTACTGGACATGACAGTTCTACAAATACCATGGACTGCTAAAAAGACAAATAATTGGGTCCTAGATGAAATCAAGCCTGAATTCTTCCTAGAAGCGAAGATCACTAAACTGAAACTTTTGCACTTTGGACACATCATGAAAAAACAGGATTCACTAGAAAAGACAACAATGTGAGGAAAACTGCAGTGTAGATGTATATTGTAACAACACCATTGAGACTAACTAAAGAAAGAAGTTGGCAGCATGAACTTTCATAGACTTAAGTCTACTTCCTCACATCCATTTGGATCTGAGGAAATAAACTTAAGTCTATGAAAGCTCATGCTGCCAACTTCTTTCTTTAGTTAGTCTCAAATGTGCTACAAGATCTCTCTACATACTGATTGCACAGACTAACACCGCTATATCTTTGAATTCTGCAATGTAGTTGGATAGACTCATAGAATAGAATAGAATCATAGAATCACAGAATTGGAAGAGACCACAAGGGCCATTCAGTCCAACCCCCTGCCATGCACGATTCAATCAAGGAATCCCTGGTCTTGAATCTGCAATATCTAAGCAGAGCTGTTAATGACAGGATGACTGGGAAGGCTTGATGGCAGTTAACAACAACAACAAAAAAGGGGCTTTCTGGACATCAGTGTGAGACTGACTTAATGGAGTGTAATGCACAACAGAGGCTGGCAACTGCAATGGGTCTGGGAGCTACTTTTCTGCTAACAGGACTCACCAAATGCTACATATTCTCCCAAAATAGCCCCCTAGCCCCCCAAACTTAAGTGGCTGAAATGCCACTTCCATTTTTTTTAAAAATTGATGTTTATTATGTTTAGCAGTGTATGTAGGGCAAGCTGCAACCTACTGTATTTAAAAAGTAATTTTGCTGCTCTTGGAGACTTCCAAAGAAAGCTAATTTGCCCTTTTTGGGGAGGGACAGAAAAGGAGTGGTCCATGGACTCTGGCAAGATTGAGATGTGCAAAAATAAATAAATAATAAGCAAGCAAGCTGGGGAGGTGGTGGCCACTTGTGGCCTCTGGCCTGTACATTGCCAACACCAGATGGCGAGGTTTCTGAGGAGCTAGCTCATTCTCCTTGAGGTCCAGACTAGTCCCCCCCATGTTGTATTCAAGGTGGTTTTTTGGTGTGCGTGTATGTTTTGAGGAACATTAGGCCAAGAGTGAGTGACTGGTTCAAAGTCACCAGGAGTGCTTTGCAATTGCAGCCACCTTGCCTCATTCAGAAAATTTTACTAGTGGTCAAGATAATGCCATCTTTGGTCCTGTACTGGGAAAACAATGGGATGTAAATTAAACAAGTGAACAAAATCTTCAGCTTTAAATCCTCCTGTATTTTCTCCACTGCTTCTTCCACCTTTTTGCCACACACCCCAAACCTGTTAAAATGTAATAGCAGTGCCATTTTTTTGGGAGGGGTGTGCTGGGAACTCTCTGGAAGCAACCTCAAATAAACTTCATTGCTGACCAGGAACTGGAATGCCAGTCTCTAGAGACCAAGCCAGACATGCTTTCCTCTACAGCACGCTGCCTTTCAACTTAACCTCTAACAGAAGAATTTTCCAATTCTGCTCCAGCATGGGAAGCCCAAGTATGCTATTTAAAATATATAAGTTCAGCAGCAATGCTATTCAGTTTGAGTTTCTGTTTTCTCTGACACTCCTCTGGACAACAGGAGGCATGTGGTGTTCCTCATTTGAATAGTATGCTAGAAGAAATGATCAGGTTACACCTGTTTAGGTTACACTGCCTAGGAAACCACCGGAATCACTTTTCAAGACCTGAAGCTGTAAAACTCCCTTTCTGGGAAGAGGAATCATTAATTTTTAATGGTACCAGAAACCTGCTGTGTTCTCTGACAACCATCTGCTGTTATATAGGTAAGTCTGTTTTCCACTTATCTTAAACAACATGTAAATGTCTTCCCTTTTAAACAGCTTGATAGTAAAATAGCATTTAGATTCTAAGTACGTCAAATTCAACAAAAATAGCCTTGCAGAAAGGTTTTGCTGGAAAATGTTTAAATTCTCAGGAAATACAAATGAAGCGGGTTTGCCTATAGAAACAGACAAATGCCATGCCATAGTGGATATTAAAATCTGTCCATCTGTGATGGATGATTGACGCTGGACTTTCAGATGACCTTCTGGCCCACCATGGTTTACTGCGACATTTTTTTTCTATGACAGTTACTTAAAAACCTTTTAAAACAATTATCCGGATGACACATTAGCATTTGTTTATATGATATTTTTGGCAACCTCATATATGCCACTAAAAGAGCCTTTCTCCCCACCCAGCAAAACAGAATGTCTGAAATGGAATGAACTAAGGTGAATTAGATAATGTGGAGAAGGTGTAATAATAGCTATGTGTAAAAATGTACACAAAAAGATGATGTTATAAAAGATACATCCATTGAGAAGGGTAGCCTGCTAGATTTAATATGGCCTCAATTGACATCTAGTAATTCTCTCAAAGAGCTTGTCTAAGTTAATTTTTGGACTACAGTGCTCAGAATCCCACTGCCACCATGGTTCAGTGGCAACGTTAGGGGTTTTTGAAAGGTAGCGTTCCCCAAAAAGTAATTTCTAAAATTGGTCAATAATTATCCATATTTGCATTGCCAACAACTTTATCTAGGAGGAGTCACCATGCCAGTCATTAGACAAAGAAACAGAGGAAAAGTGAAAGAGATATAAAGGGAAAGTGAAGGTTTAGAGACAAGAAGATGAAAGAGAGAGAGAAAACAAAAGAGAGTACATTAAAATACTATCTAAATGCTTTGAAGTGAGCTCCATGTTTTGTGGTCCGGAAAGGCTGAAGGCCTTTGCTAGATAGAACACTGTTTCTGTGTCTTTCATTGCAAGTTACAAAGGAGCACTGGGGGAAGGCACAGGTTAATTCTCCATGACAGCAGGACAAGTTATATCTGGTCAATTTTTCTTACTATGAACTTTTTGAAAATGCAGCATGTGTAGTCTTCTTAAAGCAAATGGGACTTCACAGTGCAAGTGAATGTTGCAGACAACAGGACAAAAGCTACAGACAATTTATGTCAAACAGGACATTGCACTGAAGATCTGTGAGAGTATTCAATCCATTTTTAAGGGAACCCATTATGGAATGCTGCCAGTGCCACAACATTGCTGAGAATAACTTGAGCCAAAACACACATGAACCTGTCTGGGGTATTACATTCTCTCTGAAGCATCACAAGTAGTGAGCACCTGGCATTTTGGCAGGGGTAGCAGGGGGTATACGTCAGCAAAGCATACAGGAAGAAACAAATCTCTTGATGTTACACAGAAATTGCTAGAAGGGTAGATATATCAGTCTGCTGTTGTAAAAACAACAACCAAGAGTCTTGTGGTTATCTTAAAGACTTGCAGGTTTCATTTTGGCATAGTTTTTTAATGGACTGGGCCCATTTCATCAGATGCAGTCTGATTAAGTGGGCTGGAGCCCTTGAGAGCTTATGCCAAATAAGACTTGTTATGTCTTTGTGCTTTAGATAAAGGTGTCCCACTGAATTATTATATATTACCCCATTTTAGAAGCTGAAGCTCATAGGCTTGGTCAGTGCCTTTTTTTACACTTAAAAAGGACATTTTGTGTTCATCTCGCATTTCCCCAATGTTTTAGTCTTTCAACACCATGCCAGCAGAGTACACAATGCAGCAGCCACTCCCTTGCTTGTAAAGTTGTTGTGTTAAGCTAGAAAAAGACCTGCAGTGTGTGCCTCCTGACTAGATATGTACGGTATAATCTCTTTAAATGTGGCCCAACGTTCTACCTCTGGCATTGCAAGTACTTATGGTAAACTTCATTATCTATAAAGTGTAGGGCAGCCCCTCACCAAATTTACACTTCTAAATTGATGGCAGGAACAAAAGCCCCTGTGGAAAGTTCATGGCTTAATTTGGTACCACCCATTGATATTTTCCAATTTTCCTCTTGTTTTTGTTTTCAAAAATGTCTAGGCTGGAGTGGACAACTGTGTAGGGGCAGTGATCAATTTCCCCTTATGCTTCCCAGCACACTGGGAATTACACAGAAATACTTCTAGTCATCAATTTGAGCAAGGTCTCAGCCAAAGGTTTTCACAGGCCAGGGGAGGGGGAATGGCCATTTGTGTGTATTTTGGGCCATTTGTTGGTTTGTTGGGGGTGGGGGGCAGGCAGAAAATCATCTGAAAATCACACTCAAAGACTAAAAAAGGGAGAGTTTTGAGAAGACTAATGGGAGGCATTCTGGGCCCTGCAAACCACCCCTTCGGGTGAGCTTTTTGAATGTGGTAGTGTTACTGCTAGTTTTCTAACATACCTTTATGAGTTTCATGGTCTTAACTATCCCCTTTCTTCAGATGGTATTATGTATTACTAACTATATGTGAAAATGCAGTCATCTATTCTGGCTATGTTTGTGGGGACCTTCTGCTCATTCTACTTTGTGCAACTCAGCACTTCTGCCCCAAAGTCCTGGCCAGAGTGCACCACTGCAGTGGAAGCATGGCCTTTCCAATCATGGTTTGGGCAATTCTTGGAGTTATAGTCCAGGCAGCAATTTTTCCAAGCTTCATTCCTCATAAGAATGATTGTGGGCAATAGGACAGAGCTGGTTTAGGACGCGTGTCCATAGAACTCAGCTATTGTTTATTGCTGTCTGGTGAGTACTGTATTATTTGTTTCTGTCTGATGTAGAACAGCTGCCTGTAGTATGAATGCCCACTCCAGAAGCTGAATGCATCATGGGATCTAATTTGGGATTACTCACAGGAATCCAATGAACCTTGAACAAAAATGTAAGGTACACCCATGTGACCAAAGTAGGCCAAATTTCCTTTGTGGCTGCATGACATCCTGTCCTGAAAGGCAGCTCCTCAATTCCCTTTTGCAGCTTCAAGGAGAAATATTGAGATGTTGTGGAGGGAAAAAGGGAACATTTTGGCATGTATAACACATCCAGTGCACACTTTGGATTTTGGCCAGTTTTGTTAAGGCTTTAGGACAAGCATGTCCTACATGTTTTTTTTAAAGTATGCATAATTAGGAAAGCTTGTACAAGGTAATGTTTAACTTAGTAACAATAAGAAACAAGGTCCTTAAACTTAATTATATTCATTAGCTGTTTTTGGTTGGTTAGGTATCAATTCTCTATCTTTGCATTACATTTATTGTGAAATAAGTGAGAAGGTTTGGACTCCACTGATGCAAGGACCTCTCTGTGCTCTGGGTGTTATGTCTCTCACCATTGTAAAATCTGTGCTAATGCTAGATCCCCCTTTATTATTTGTAGCAATATGTTTTGATCAAGGAGAGCTCGGCTGCAGTGTGTGACTGGACAGGAGTGCCTGGAATGGTATGGTGGCATGAGTTTCTAATATACATAGCTCAATTGCTCTCTCATCTAAATGCATGAACGTTTGTGATTCTTACAAGAATGGGGAACATGTGGTCTTCTAGATATTGTTGGACTGCAACGCCTGTTATCCTTAACCACTGGCTATGCTGCCCAAGGTTGATGGGGGTTTCAGTTGCAGTTCAACATCTGGATGCCATGGCCATCTCTTATCCAAATAATTTATACAGGGCACATCTGCACAGACCATTTATATTGGTTTCCCCCACAGAGCCAAAGGCCTGATTTGACTATGGATTGTCTGCACATAAAAAGGTCAGTCCTGCCATGAATCCAGGCCATCCCTCCCTTAATCCTCTTTCAAAAAAACTCACCATTTACTCTAGGGCCCCATTCCCACTGGCCTATAACACGGATCAGGATGCGAATCATGGGTGCATCGTTTCCATTTAAGCATGCATTCGACCCGCATTGCTCCGATATCGTTTCCATTGGAATTCGAATCTGAATCAAATTATCCTGAAAAACCTGAATTATAGGTCGATAAACTGGTTTAAAAAAACAGTGGCTTTTTAGCGAGTTTTCCTGTGCCTTCCTAGTCTGATTTGGGGCAAATGAATGGGAATGAAAGGGTATCTGATTCGGGAACCTAGAGATGGGAAGAGCAGCGCTCAAGGGGCTGGCCTGGGGGTGTCACCCTCTTTGTTCTCTTTCTGCATTGCCGGCACCAATTTCTTCTGTTCGCATAGCCTTTCCCCCCAGTGGATTGGGAAGCAAGGTAAAACGATCGTGCTACATTGAGCACCAAATGCAGCAAACACATTACTCCCCCTGCAACCTCCCCTCTTTTCCACATTCATAGACCGATGTATGAGGAGAGCTATTGAACACCATTTTATACTATTCTTTTTTTCGCCTCCGTCTTAGCGCCTGAGCAGCAGATGGGCTTTGCAGTACATGCCTGCTTGATCGTCCCCCAGACAGCCCAGGGAGCAATGGGGGAGGCAAAGGGATTGGGGGGAATGGAGGCTCCTTCTCTCTTTCCCAGAGGAACTATGGGAAGACACAGGAGAGCCTGGACACCCAGGGATCTGAGGGGGGGATCGAGCCTTCTCTTCTCTCTTTCCCAAAGGGAATCTGGGGAGACACAGAAGAGCCTCGGATGCAAAGGGATTTGAGGGGAATAGAGGCTCCCTTCTTTCTTTCTTGGAGGGGAAAAGCGCCTAAGCGACTGATTAGCTGTGACGTTGACAGCTGATTTTTGAAAAAGAGGTCCCGGAAGGGCAATGGGAACAGGGAACAAAATAACCCGCTTCAAATTACCACAGGGAAAATACCAATGGGAACGAAAACAGTGGTAAAAAAACCTGGTTCTGTTTGCACCCGTTTTTAATGGGAACGATGGGTCAGATTCGATTACGACTTGGGGAAAAAAATCTGAGTCAGAATCGCAGCAAAATAAGCCACTTTTTTGCCCAGTGGGAATGGGGCCTATAACTTCTTAGAAAATCCAGAGCATTTCAGAGCTCTGCCAGGTGGCTGTCTACACAGTGTCCCATTGTGCCACCTGCCAGTGGTGATGCAAGTGGCTCCCAGTGAAGTCACACCGAGACACCCAGCCATATGATTGATGTTGGATGCATTTCTGGCCTCAGAGGGAGCAAATTGTGCCAGCTGAGGTGGCAGGTGGCACAGTGGGATGCTGTGTAGTCAGGTACTTGGCATTGCTCCTGAATGCACAAGTACTAGGGAATTCAGGGCAGCTTCAGCACCACAGAATATTCTGGTCAGTGTAGATCCACCTGTGGATCCTGTCATCACACCATTATTTAAAGAATGTTATTGGAATCAGTTGCAGAAGTGGATAGAAGTCCATCTGACAGGGATGACAAGAAAACCTTGAGTCTAACAAACCAAACATGGCTCTTCTACGTGGTTGTACAACCCATGTTTATTTGAAAAATGCTGACATGGTTTTGTAAAACAAAATATTTTTACTGTATTTTAGGATCCTCCCTTATTTGATGGGGCACAGTCTAAATTCTGAATGGTTATAGCCTGTGATCTTCTCTTACGTTGTCTAAACCAGTGCTTCCTAAGCGATCCTATGTGAGGGACTGGCAATTATTTTTTTTTCCAATGTGCCAGACTTCAGTACCATTTCTGTACTCAGTAGCTACAATTATTTCTTTATTTCCTGGAAACTCATGAGGCAGCTGCAGCAGATGACTCAGAGACCAGCACCGATCTCAGGACCACCACTGCTTTGAATAGCACTGACATAATCTACACAGTACCATATATATCATGGGTTTACTTACAGTTGTGTAAGTGCTACCTGTAACAGTAGTTCTTCAGTGGTCATCTGCGATCATACAAAGGGTGTTCACTGCGCCTGCGCAGTTTGCTTGCTCGGAAACCTACTTTGAATCATGGGCAGAGTTTAAATCTGCAACATATTTGAAACTTTTTGGCGGTAAACTCCGCCCACGTTATAAGGTCCCATGAATTTCCGTCTTTTTCCCAGTATCTTTTTTCCGCCAAGCAGGCGATGGAAGAGCAATGTGAGCAGGACACGGAGGGGACGGAACGGGTGAGGATTTTGTGATGTATTCGCTAGATGACCCTCGAGAAATACTGTTACAGGTAGTAAGCAAACCTGTCCTTCTTCTTCTGGTCTCTGCGAAAGTCAGTACAAATGGGTGTTAGACTGACAAGCTAGGGTAGTGCGGCGGAGGGGTGTTCGTGAAGACGTATGCTATGGTAAACCAAAGTGTATATTTTATGACAAGTAAATCACGTTGAACTATAAAAGAGTCGTCGTTTTTGTTCAATGCACAGAGTCAAAATAGCAATAACTTGGTTAAACCTGAGAAGGGAACAGGGTCATGCAAGACCGATCCCATAGGACTTGTGCAAACCAACATCAACAAAATGTAAACAGTGTCAACTGTACAAGAGTAATAAACACAAAACGTCAGTAGTGCAATCAAGGCAACCACCCTGAAACCAACACAGCCCTCCCGAAAGCTGCGTCCGGATGGCCCTGGTGTCCAACCTATAGTGCTTAATAAAAGTCAGAGGTTGGGATCAGACAGCAGCCTTGCAGACATCCCAAAGGAATCCCCGACAGGAATGCGAGGAGGCTGCCATTGACCTTGTGGAATGGGACCGACACTGCCAGGGAGAGGTTGCCTAACAGTTCATAGCAGAGGTGGATGGTACCAGCCACCCATTTGGACAACTTGCGCAGACACAGGCAACACTTTCTTCGTTGGTTTCGAGTAGCATTGGAAAAGTCTCTCGGACCGACTTGAGGCAGCAGTTCTGTCCAGGTAAAATGCAAGTGCGGCTCTCCTGACATATAAGAGAGTGCAGGCGTCGCTCCGCATCCCGACGTCGGGTTGGATGCGAGAGTGTGGCAACACAAGGTCTGGCACATGTGGAAAGCAGACACAATCTCGGCAAGAGGTGATGTCTGTACGGAGGACCACCTTGTCCTTTGTGGAACCTCAGAAATGGCTGGTCCCCTCCGTAAAGCACAGAGTTCGCCCGCACGGCGGGCAGAGGTGATGGCCACAAGGAAAGCGGTTGTTTTCAAGTTCAGATGTCTCAGTCCGCTGTGGCATTGGTTCAAGGCTTGGATTGGAGAGCGGACATGTACCGACTCCAAGCTCCAAGCGCGCGTGGTACCGACACAGAGGAAACAGATGGGCACAACCCTTCAGGAACCCTTCACCAAGGGGTCTTGAGAAAGAAACCCTCCCCCCGAACTGGTATTTGGCACAGATGGCAGACAGTAGCATTTGATGGATTGAGGGACAGCCCTCCATCCAAAATGCATCAAAAACTCCAGCACACTGGAGTGGACACCGTGTGCAGGAGACAAGCCCTTTGGTCAAGGAACAGGCAAAAAATCTCCTCCATTTCAGGGCATAAGAGCGCGGGGTGGAAGGTCCCCTCGAGAGCCAGGATCACCGTCCTCACTGCCTCCGAAAGCGGTCAGGGCGAATCCCCAGGCGTAACCAGCGGCAGGCTCTCGATGTCCGGGGTGGAGAATCCGTCGTCTTGGATCGACAGCAGGTCCCGGACGAGGGTCGAGACGGAGGAAGCATCTCTGGAGAGATGGAGAAGGATGCGAACCACGGCTGTCTCGGCCACCACGGGGTGATGAGGATCGCATGCAAGCGGTCCGTTGTAATCTTGGACACCACCCTGATGATGGAGGGAACGGAGGAAGGCGTTAGAGGAGCTCCCCCGTCCCGAGGGAAAGCGAACGCGTCTCCGAGGGATCCGTCCATTCGCCTTCCCGGAGCAGAACTGGGACAGTGGCTGTTCCATCTGGTCGTCGAAGAGGTCGATCCGGGGATTTTCCCCACCGGTCGAATAGGTCGCGCCGTCCTCGGGAGGAGCCTCCACTCGTGGCACGCCGAGGGGATCTGCTCAGGCGATCCGCCAGTTCGTTGTCCTCTCCTCTCCGGAAGATGAATCGCCTGGAGGAGGTCGTGTCTTGGATGCACCAGTCCCAGATGCAGGAGCGAGTTAGGTCGAGCAGGGTCCTGGACCTGGTACACCTTGTTGTTGATGTAGTACATCACGGTGGTGTTGTCCGTTCTCGAGGACCACCTTGTCCATGATAACGGATTCGAATGCCCTCAAAGCTTTCTCCACCGCCAACATTTCCAGAGCGGTGATGTGGAAGAGCTCGCTTGGGTAGACCACCGTCTTTGACGACCAGGTCGAGAAAGTGAGCGCCCCTCCCTCGAGGGACGCATCCGGTTGTAAGGGTCAGCGGGGGCTGTGGCAGATGAAAGGGCATTCCGATGCACACGTTGTGGTCGTCTAGCCACCATCTGAGGGAAGCGGCTATAGGTCTCGGTTACCGTGAGCCATTTGGATGGAGGGTCTGTCATCGGAGAGAAGGCCGAGAGGAACAGGATTGAAGAGGTCGAAGGCGGAGTCTTGACAAGGTGTGACGAAAGTGTCGAAGCATGTGACCGAGGGCGACCGCGACATCCCTGGCCCTCACCCTTCTGTGAGAGATGCAAGCCTGATCCGAGGTCGTCAGCGCCTGGAAACGGTCTGGAGGGAAAAAGGCGGAGCATGTTTCGGAGTCGAGGATGGCCCGATGGAACTTGACCTGCCTGGAGGTGTGGAAGTGGGACTTCTCTCGGTGATGACCAGTCCGAGGGAGTCCAAAAGGCGTAAAGGCGAAGGAGAGTGCCTCCTGCAGCTCTCTTTGGGACCAAGACCCCCTTTTGATGAAGTAGGCCACCACCGGTGCCATGCACTTCGTGAAACTTCTGTCTGGTGCCGGGGCAAGGCTGGAGGGAGGACGTGTAAGTGGTAGGTGCGAGAGCCCACACAAGGTGAGGAATCTCGATGAGACTCTCGGATCCCGATGTGGAAAATGGCATCCTTCAGGTCGACGGTTGCAAACCACAGGCCCTGATGGAGGCAAGGCAGAATGGGGGCCAAAGTTACCATTCGAAGCGACGTTATTCAGAAACAAACAGTTTAATTCTTCTCAAGTCATAGGATGGGGCCTGATTCACCCATCCGCCCTCGGTACCGTAAGTACCTGGAAGAAAAGGGCCAGAGAATTGCTCGGGTGCGGTAAAGGGGAGATTGCCCTTTTTTCAAGTAGAATGCGCACTTCGTGAGAAGGGTGTCCGAGGGGGGAGTGGACATAAACGCTCCGGTTGGAAGGGAGCCTCTTGGAACTAGAGGGTATATCCCCCTGTGGACGATGTTAAGAAACCGAGTCCGATGTATCAAGGCCCAGGTGTTAAAAGGGCCTCAGAATGTCCAAAAAGAATAAGGGGAAGGGGAAACGAAGTGAGCTGCGCCCCTTCAGGTTCTCTTTCTCCCTGGTCGTGTCCTGCCGCGGGACTTTGTGGGTACCGAGGCGGGAAATTGCGACGGCCAGAGGAGGAGGAAGACGGCGAGGGATAACGGCGCCTCGTGAGTCCTGTTGTTGAGGCTGTCGATCTTGAGAAAAAGAGCCCTGGGACTGACCTGCGGCGGCCAAGGACGGTGCATCCTTCTGAAGGGCGAGATGGGGGCGGAAGACATCCCGTGCTCTTAGCCGCAGCCTCATTCTGAACTTGCGGTTCAGACGCTGTCAGTGTCGGCGTGGAAAAGGCCGGTACTGCCAGTGGCATGTCCTCAATGGCCGATTTAACGTTGGCGTTGAGGGCAGATCCTCTCAACCAGGCATGCCGGCGCAGCGCAGAGATGCTGCCATGCCTGTCCACGCAGTCGGCGACGTTCCTGGAGGCGGTGATGATCCAATTCCCTAACGAGTGGGCCTCACACGGATCTCCACAAGCGACGTTGGACATCATAGGAACGTCAGGGACGATGGGCGAAATCCCCTCCATAAAGGCCTGGATGTATGCCCCCATATAGCATTGTAATTTATAGCCTCACGATGAGGGCGGCCGAGGAGTAGGCCTTCTTTCGCCAGGCCATCGATCTTTTTAGTCTCGGTCGGCTGGGGAAGTCGCTTGTTTTGGCACGAAGGTCTGCTTGTGCCCCCTCGACAATGGGCCGAGTTCGGCTTGGATGGTCGGTCAACCATGGACAGGCCGGTGGGGGGCGATCCGATACAAGCGTTTCGACCTTCCTGGAGGACGCGGCGAGCGAAGTCGGAGCATCCCATGACTCTTGCACGAGGACTGCAATGAAGGCAGCATCGGGATGCATGGTGGGGTGGGAACACGACCGAGGACTCGGCGTTCTACGACCGGGTCGCGGGCCTCCTCTTCAGGCGGGGAAAGCTCGATGTCAAGAGTCCGGCACATCTAATGATGTGCTCGCTGAAGGAGCGAACATCATCGGTAGTGATGAGGAGCCCGGGTGATGCATCTCCTCGGTGAGGGCAGGTCGGATGGGTCGTCCTCTCCGTCCGAAGTTCCCGCGATGGAGGCAGGGATCCTGATTGGAATGGAGTCAGATGTCAGGGGAATGTCCGTCACCCTGACTTGGGATGGGGTGCGAGCCGGGATCTGTGGAGCCAGTGGCTTGGAAGGCGGGCGACGAGGCACCGAGGATGAGGCCACAGCCTGGGAGGATGATGTTTTGTCTCCTTGGGGAATCGCAGGTCGCAAGTTAAGCCTGGTGAATTCCCTGAAGGCCTTCTCCTTGGGGACCGACATGTATATCTTTGAGTTTCGGTGTCAAGAACATGTCCGTGTCAGCCCCCACGGCTCATCGGTGTCAGAAAACGGGGCAGCCTCCTCCTCATAACGATGTGGACAGAGAGTAGAGAAGGCTCCCTCTGAGGAGAAGTGGTTCGCTGACGGCGGCCAGATCTTGAGTCGCGGAAGCGGTGTGGTCGGCACCGTGGTCGCATGCACTGTGGCGTCGCCTCAGGGCACGAGGAGGTCCTCTCCGAGGTCTCCTGGAGGGGAGCGTTGCTTGCGCTTGCACGCATGCTCGCTGACTTGGCTGGGCGCTGCGACCCAGTATTTCCTTAGTCTTGGACTTGGACTTGGACTTTTTGGGTGGAGCTGCCTCGGTCATCTCGGTATGACGCTCTTTTTGGAAGACGTCGAGTCACCGCCAGGTCTTCAGGCGGGAAGAAGGGGTTGTCCGGCAAGTCAAGGGCAGGACAGTGGGTCCCTTAGAGTGGGTCTTGGCTGGCTTAGCCCTCTCCGATGGTGCTGCCTTAGCCGAGGAAGACGCCTCCATCCGGGCAACCTGGGAGCGTGTCGGGATGCCTTCGACGATGCCTTGGAGGACGGTAGCGAGGCAGTCCGGACCTCTGCCTCCTGACGCTCTCCGAGCGCGAGCCCTCCGGGGATGGCTGCCTCCCGGATCTCTCCCTGGGCTCGAAACCCTCATCCCCGCGTGTTTCTGGGGACGCTTGGAGGGTTCATCGGTGACACTGGTCTCTCGGGGACCAGGGTCACAATCGGAGGTGGTCGGAGACCGTGTCCCGGCCGGGACAGAGACCACACTAGAAGCGCTGGCCCGTGAAGAAAGACGCAGGCGGAGCGGCCGGGGGAGCGATGACGAGCGGGGACGTCCCTCGGACCTTCCCAGGGCAATAGCCGAGGTGAGCCGGGACTCCCGGTTCTTCCTGGCTTGGGAGGACAGAGACTTACAGAGGTGGCAGGCTCTGGCATCATGGTCTCTTCCAGGCAAAACAGGCAGGAGGAGTGAGGGTCCTGGACGGGCACCTTGCCCCCGCAGACATTACATTTTTTGAAGGGCGCAGGCATCGTTCCGAGTCGTCAAATCCGAGGGAGAATCAAGAGCGAAGTAAAAACAAGCCGAAGAAGTCCGAAGTTACCGGGGCGGGAGAGAGAGTGTGGTCAAAAACAGTCCGAGGTCTAGTGAAAGTGATTCCGTTAACAAAGCAAAGCGAGCGAAAGTTCCCTAGAAGTAGCTAGCGCGGCGGAAAAAAGGAACTGGGAAAAGAGCGGGAAGGCAGGGGCCTTATAACGGGTGGGCGGAGGTTACCGCAAAAAAGTTTCAATATGTTGCAGAGTTAACTCTGCCCAGTGATTCCAGTAGGTTCCGAGCAGCACTGCGCAGGCGCAGTGAACCCATTTGTATGATTCGCAGAGACCACGAAGAAGAAAGGGTCACTACAAATCAGCTGTCAAATAATAAAGCTTAAATGGCACAGGACTGTAACACTCTCTGATGGAGGCACATTGTAAAGTAAGCATCTGAGTTGGATTTGTGTAGGCTGAAAATTACAATACTCATTGGCAGTGGTGAAGACCCAGAAACTGAAACAGTTACGTGATCAACTGAACAGTGTCCATGCTGGTTTGGGCAGATTTGTGTGGTCCATGTGCCTTCATGTTGCTTGTCAAGTTATGGTGACCCAATGGATTTCATAGGTTTTTCTTAGACAAGGAATACTCAGAATTGGCTTTGCCAGGTCTTTCCTCTGAAGTATAGCCTCCCATCGAAGTACTAACCAGGGCTAATCCTGCTTAGCTTCCACAATCAGATGGGATCTGGTACCTTTAGGGGTATTATGTGTAAAAAAAAAAAAAAGGTAACTTCCAAACTATTGAGAGGATCCTCTGCCCATCCAGATGTTATAGAACTACTAGTCAGTGGCCAGCTGGCTGGGATTTATGGGAAACAGCACACAGAAACATTTAGAAGGCTCCCAGCTCAACTTAGGAACTGATGCTTACAGGTCACTAGTGGTCCTATGGAGAGAGGGTAGGGTATTTATTTGAGTGTTAGATTAGAACTCTGGCAGACCAAGGTTGGAGTCTCTGCTCACCATGGAAACTTACTGGGTAACCCTGGGGTATGTCATACTCTCTCAGCCCTCATAGGAAAGCAGTGGCAAACCCGCTTTGAACCAGTTTTGCCGAAAAACCCTTAGGGTCACCATAAGTCAGAAATGAATTGAAGGCACACAGCAACAAGGTGACCCCACACTTCAAATTGAGGGAAATCTTGAGTGGAGTGCTCAGGATTTTGTCCTGGGGCTGTCATTGCTTTCAACATTTTTACCAATGACTCAGATTATGAGTAGAGGAAATGCATGTCAAATTCCCGATGACAGAAAACTGGAAAGTGTAGCTAACATATTGGAAAACAGGACTTGATAAAAAAGAAAACCAGGCTGAGATAAATGGAATGAAATTCTATAAAGGCAAATACAAATTCTGCATTTAGGTCACAAACCCCAAACTAAACAAATGTACAGGTATAGAATGGAGGATACTTGGCTAGTAGTAGTACTTGTGGAAAGGATCTTGGGATTACTACTGATCATAAGTTAAACTTGATCCAGCAGTGTGATACTGTAGCAAAGAAGGCAAATAAATTTTAGCTATTATTATTAGAACCATGGTTTTCCAAGTCAAGGGATGTAATATTTCCACTATATTCTTCACGAGCCAAGCCTCATCTGGAGTACAGTTGGCCCTCTATCCACGGATTCTTTATCCATGGATTCAACCATCCATGGCTTCAAAGTATTTAAATATATATATAATTCTGAAAGTCAAACCTAGATTTTACCATTTTATATAAGGGATACAATTTTACTGTGTTATTGTATTTAATGGGACATGAACATCCATGGATTTTGGTATACACGAAGGTCCTGGAACCAACCCTCATGGATACCAAGGACCTGTATTACATTTAATTCTGGGCACCTCATTTGAAGAAGGAAACAGATAAGCTGGAGAAAGCTCAGAAAAGGGCAACAAAGATGGTAACAGGAACAAAACAGAAGAGGAAGGTTGAGCAAGCCGGGCATGTTCAGCAAGAGAAGAGAAGACTGAGGGATGACATGATAGCACTCTTTAAATACCTCAAGGGTAGACATAGAGATGAAGGTGCAGGCCTGTCCTCTGCTGCCCCAGGGGTAGGGACAGGTCTAATGGTTTTAAGTTACAGGAAGGCAGATATCGATTGGAGTTTTAGTTTTAGAAGGAACTTCTTGAGAGTGAGAGTGGCCTGGTAATAGAATCAATTGCCTAGAGAAGTGGTGGGGTCTCCTTCTCTAGGTGGCTTCAAAAAGAGGCTGGACAGCTACCTGCTGGGGTGCTCTAACTGGAAATCCTGCTGTAGTGGTGGCAACTCAATGCTCTATGAGCCTCCTTCCAGCGCTATGAGTCTACCTGATCTACTAGCAGTGAATTTTACTAATAAAGCCACTCAGCTAACTTTTCCAAGTAAGTGATTTGGTTCTGGTCATACCATTTTGAAATGCTAAATGAAAAAAGGTAGGGTTTTAGAGATAGGCTCAAAAGCCCCTATTTTTATCTATAAGCCCTTTTCTGATCCCAGAAACTCAGAGCTGCTTGGATTGATCCAGTTGAGTAGGAAAGGGCTCAACATATACTAAAATTATTTAAAGTACACAAACACAACACTAAAATATGCATTTAAGCCTTCCTCACCCTCCTTGGTAAGTGAGACAGAACACAGAAGTAATTCAATGGCCCTTATCAGACAACGGTTTTGCAGCTCCAATCCGGAGTCACTCCTGATCCATGCGAGTTCATGTTAAAATGTGATGTATTATCACATGGGATTGCGTTCTATGGGGAGTACTTCTGAGCCAGATCCAAAGTCAATCCAAAGTGACTCCTGATTTTGTGAATTGGGTAACAAGTGAATTCACAAAAATTGTTTCCAAGCCCACTTTGATTTCAATCCGAATTTGTCTGGTGTGGAATGCAACTTTACTTCTCATCTGGTACACACCCCCCAAAGCTCCAAGGTGAAATTTCCCATGATGCAGTGCTGCAATTTTGCTCCATTTGCTTTCAGTACTCCTTCAAGAACAGAGGCTACATAATATTTCTTTAATAAAATAATAATAATAATAATAAAATAATAATAATAATTTCTTTCCTGCCTTTCCTCAAGGCTGGAAGCAAGGTACCCAAAGGAGAACAAAGCACCCTGCCTCCAGCCTGAGGAGAGGCAGGAAAGAATTATTATTATTATGATTATTATTATTATTATGATATTATTATTTATTATTATTATTATTATTAATAATAATAATTATAAAATATAATTCTTTATATAAAAACATTTATTTTTTGCCACTTCTCAAGGCTGGAGGCTGGGGTACCCAAAGAAGAATAAGACACTGCAAATAATAATATAATAATAATATAAAATAAATAATAAAATAATATAATATATATTAGTTTGCTGAGGCACCAGAGCTCTCTGGCAGAGAAGGCTCAATGTCTCACAACACTACAGTTCCCAGAATTCCATAGCACTGAGCCAGGACAGTGAAAGTGGAGTCAAACTGGATTATTTCCCCAGTGTGAATGCAATCTAAGAGAAGGCAACTGTTACACAGGGAAGGAGAGTGGAGTGGATTGGATTCAGGAAAGTGGTACTTTAGGGAGCATGGGAATAAGGGAAACCGGATCATTTCTGCACTCCTCCAAAATGGGTCTCCTCAGATCCCTTCAGCTTCTACACTGATTATTTTGCAGAGAAAGAATTTTTTTAAATAATAATAATAAATGGATGTGGGCTCTGACACGGAGGATAGATGTAGATGTTGCTGAAATGGATGAGAATGACAGGAGGATAGATGAGGTGTGGGCTGAAATAGATGAGGAGAATGGCAGGAGGATAGATATGGATGTGCGGAAATGGATGGGGGCTCTGACATGGAGGACCCATTTGGATTGGGCTGCCAGGGATGGAAAATAGAAGGGAGGAAGAAACGTGAAGCTGTCATTCATGTGAGGCTAGCATTCACATGAAACTGGAACCAGGAAATGGCCCCCTTCTCACCCCGGAAGTGCAAAGATTCACAATGCGTTCAGAACCCCACTGAGCATGCACAGGGTCCCAATTCGCATTGGTGAATCCGCATGGTATGTACTGGTGTGGTAATTCAATGTGCACTCATCCGCTTTGACTCAGGAATCAACACAATTTCGTTCTTCATGTGGGATAATTCATCACATGAATTGACTTGGATTCAAATTGAACTCTTCTTCCCCTTCACTTCAGATTGGCTCTGGATTTTAGTTCAAATTTCACGTGTGATAAGGGCCAATGATTATTCTAGCTATGGTACACTTTACATTCATAGTACAGACCATGCCAAAAAAAATCCCTAAAGGCTGTATGTTCTTGTTACTTCTAGTATTCCATCTACCGTTGGATGAAACTGTTAGTGCTAGAATCAAATTAAGGCTAGGATTCTGTTGTTTTTGTCATGCATTTGTATGTTTTGACCATGATGTAACGTCTGTGCTCACTTCACAATTGTGCAAGTGACCTTTGGCAAGTGTAATTGTTGCAAATACCATTTCTTGGATTCTTGGATGATGCGTAACTATTCAGCAGTGCCTTCAATACTGGCATTCAGCAGAAAGGTGGCATAGTGCAACCACTGATGAACTGTGGTTGTGTGCCTTTAAGTTGTTCCCAACTTATGGTGACCCTAAGATTACCCTGTCATGGGGTTTTCTAGGGCTGAGAGTGTGTGACTTGCCCAAGGTCACTCAGGAGTTTATCAGACAAGGGAAACTGGAAGTATAATCCAATGGCAATCTGAACGCAATCATGGGGTTTGACGTTATTGTGTGATAGACTACCACACGCAATTGCAGGTAATGGTGAGCTATTTTCGGGCAATGAGAAGTCAGTTCGAACCCAATTCGAATTCACATAAATTCACTGAACTAGCGAATTCACGTGAATGCATTCTGGCCCCACTTTCTTTTCATTCGAAATTAAGAGAAATTCTTCCTGTGTGATAAACTTCTCAGTGGGCTTCCATGGCAGAGCGGGGAATTGAACCCTGTTCTCCAGAGTAGAAGTCCAACACTCCACCCACACTGGCTCACTGCTTAACTAAGTTAGTGCAAATTAACACTATACAGGCAGAAGGGAGGATCTCAGCTGAAGTCGCTTCTGTATGGCTCTCTATTAATGCCTGACATCAGACCACCCCATTCTGCAGTCAGTTTAGCCACATGGACGCTTGACGTTGCATTATCCTTGCATTGCCTTGTGGCACCTGAATAGGTTAGTCAATTACAAAACACATTTTACACACTTAAAGGCCATTATCTAAGATAATTTAGGACTGAAAGATTGCAATATATACATTGTACTTATGATCCTCGGAGACTAGATACTGAGAGTGTATCAGGATACTGGAAGGAATAATCTTTTATTGTGTATGATACAAGAGCAATGGAGTGCTATTTTGTAAGAAAATACTGCCACCTAGCAACAAAATCATAGAACTGAAACTGATTTACTTTGCAGGCTTCAAGGTTTGATTCTTGTTATGTACAGTCAGATATAAATTCTATTGAATTCAATGGAATTTACAGCAAATAAGTTTTGTATTGGCAAAGAGTCTCAGGAAACAATTGGGAATCTATAGAAATACTCATTTTACTCTATAAAGCAGGTATGCCAACGAAAAGTAGATTCCATTTCAATATTTGATAAATTATTTGACTAAAGACCTTGAAATACTTAAATTTGTACTCAATACAATAGATTAAGTGGAATAGGAAGTAATTTAGGGCATTTAAGACATTGGCATGAATGCATTCAAATGAATTCAGAGCTCTCCGGTAATAGAATAATGTAATAAATAAAAATATTCATTGTTCTTTTTGACAGTGGAACAGATTGCCTCAGAGGTTAATGGACTTTCCTTCTCTGGAGACTTTTAAACAGAGGTTGGACAGCCATCTCTCAGGAACGAAGAATTAGGGTTAATCCTGAATGAAAAACGGAAGCTTCCTCTACCCAAACTGACCTTCCCATAATGGGCTATTTTGTACATATGGCTTGTGGTTCAGTGGCTCCATCCCAACTCAGCAGAAGTGAAGGTTTAATCTTGGAAATCCTCCAAGAGCTTGCAAAATGGATACCCTCCTATGCCAAAAACGTCAATCCTAGCTTTAAGCATTATAGAAATGATGTTGAATAGTAGTCCAGTAGTGGAAGAACCCCACACCACTTATCTCTGCCTCTTCCACTACTTTATTTATACCCTGCCTTCTTTCCAAAATTGAGACACAAGGCAGCTTACAATTATTACAATATAGTAAAAAACAGACAAAAGTTCAGCATTATTAAATCATTAAAAATAAGTTTAAAAGGTCCAATTTAAAACAATACACTTTAAAAGGGTATTAAACCAATAGCCATTTGCAAGTCCTAAAAGCCCATCAGGGAGGTAAAACTTTTACCTGCCAATGGAAGGACAGCGAGGGAGCCAGCTAACTTCCCTAGGAAGACAAATTGCAGAGCTTAGGGACAACCACCAAGAAGGCCCTATCTCATGCCCCATGAACCATACCTGCAAAGGAATGAAAGAAGAGCCTCTCCTGGGGATCTCATGGCCTGGTCAGGCTTGCATAAGGAAATGCTGCCTGTCAGATATTTTGAACCTAAGATGTATAGAGCTTTTTAGGTCATCAGCAGCCTTTTGAACAGTGTCTGGAAACAGTTCAACTCTAATGAAGTTGTAACAAGGTGTAACCTACTGTGGACAAACTATTTCAAGCTTTTTTGTTGTTGCTATGTATGGTTTCTTCTAGTAAATGAAAACAAATTGTCCCTAGTGTCTCTCTTATGCATCTTTGTACCCTAAATTCTAAGATCCTTGAAAGAGCAAAACAGGAATAGAAAGTTCTGTTATTTCCAGTTTACAAATAGGAAGACTAAGGCTGCATCTGCACAGCAGAAATAATCCAGTTTGACACCACATTGTCAAGCTCAATGCTGTGGAATGTTGGGAATTGTATTTTTTTATGACACCAGAGCTCTCTGATAGAGACGACCAAATGTCTCACAAAACTACAATTCCCAGAATTCCATAGCATTGAGCAATGGTAGTGCAGTATCAAACTGGATTATTTCTGCAGCGCAGCCTGTGAGGTTTCTTAAATAGGTCAAATGTTGTATCTTACCCTGGTCTAACTGTCACTCCCCCCACAACCAGTAATGTAATTCAATTTGGATGCTTCCTATTTTCGATGGACACTCTCATATGGTATATTTGTTTTGTTACAGCGTCTTGCTTTTCCTGAAGTAGAAGAAATGAGCTGGGGATTTCTCCGAGATATTCTAAGTGGAGTGAATAAATATTCAACTGGAATTGGCAGAATTTGGCTAGCTATTGTGTTCATATTCCGCCTGCTTGTCTACGTTGTAGCTGCAGAACATGTCTGGAAGGATGAACAGAAGGAGTTTGAGTGTAACATTAAGCAACCTGGCTGCGAAAATGTCTGTTTTGACCACTTTTTCCCAGTTTCCCAAGTAAGGCTTTGGGCCTTGCAACTGATCATGGTCTCTACTCCATCACTTCTTGTCGTTCTCCATGTGGCTTATCGCGAGAGTCGAGAAAAGAGACACAGAACCAAGCTCTACAAGGACCCAGGGAGTATGGATGGTGGATTGCTATGCACTTATCTCATCAGCCTCCTTTCCAAAACAGGTTTTGAAATAGGTTTCCTCTTTCTGTTTTACAAACTTTACGGTGGATTTGATGTTCCCCGCCTGGTGAAATGTGATATGAATCCATGTCCTAACACTGTTGACTGCTACATATCCAAGCCCACTGAGAAGAAAGTCTTCCTCTATATTGTGGTGGTGACGTCTTGCTTGTGCATAGTCTTAAATGTAATTGAATTCAGCTATTTGATTTTCAAATATTCTATCAAATGTTGCTTCAGGAATTATATCAAGAGAGCTCAAGGCTCCAAACGTGAAAACAAAAGGTTGAATCCTACAGACCACAATGGAACAACCTTGCCTCTTGGAAATGATTCAACCACTGTCTTTGGTATCCATGGTGCAGATGAAAAAAAACCACCCATCAGCCAGCTTGAAGAATAAAAGCACACATTACATTAAAAACACACACATATTAATTACTTTAAAATGGATACTGAGATAATAGGACAGCTTGAGGATTTTAGCCAGCAGGCTATGTATGTTTTTTTACAAATAAAATTATTTTACGGTTCACCAAGATTAAAGAGCCAGGTACTGGTTTGAATGTTGTACAACTCTGGAGAGCAGGGTTCAAATTCCTGCTCAGCCATGGAAATCCAATGGGTGACCTTGGGAAAGTCACACACTCTCAACCTCAGAGGAAGACAAAGGCAAACACCCTCTGAACAAATCTTGTAGTGAAAACTCCATGATAGGTTCCCATTGGGGTTGCTATAAGTCAGAAATGACTTGAAGGCACACAACAAGATTAAGGAAGATTTAAAGATGGACTTTCCTCTAAGTTAATGTGTGAACATTTAATGTTTATGATAGAAAATATTGAATCCAACAGTACGTAAGCAGCTATTTCCATTTTAAAAAGAGTTCTGTTGTTTTAAAGACTTTTTAAGTCAGAGACTTTCACTCTCTGTTTTTCCCAGGAAGAGGAAGCTGCAAGTGCCAGCTAACTGCCGACTGGCTTCCTTGCTATGAGTTGGGGTATTCTATGGCTTTGATTCTAATGCCCTTACAGGTGCCCACAGCTTGCTTTTGCAATAGAAGTTCCTGCACTCTCCTACTCCTTCAAGTGACAAGGGTTTCTGACTAATTCTTCAAGCAAATTGTATAAAACTGTACACATCTTTTTTGCTGGGTAGTAGAAAAACCCTCCACCCTCCCAGAGGCATTAGCAAGGGGGCAGAGGTCCCACACAACTACCACCACTGGTGCTCCCTTACTACTGTGTTTGCAGTTGCTGATCCTTTCCATTTTCCAACGGAAATCATTCCTTTTGGAAATGCAAATATTATCCATTCTTCTGATAGGCAACTATACTCATTATTAGTATGTATTATTTATTACAGAATATTTATAAAGACAGAGGAAAAAGAAAAAATGGGACCCCCCCCCTTTTTTTTTTTACAGTTTACAATGGAACTGAGGTGGGTAGCAAGATGGGACTACATCCAGATAGCATTAAATTGTTTAGTTTGGGAAGGAAGCTGACCTAAGAATGGGTGTTTTGCCTGTTGTGAATGGTGCAGCATCCCCTCTGAAGGCAGGCAGATAGTGGTCCTACTTGGAAGCGAGTTCTGCTACTAAGGGTTGCAGCCAGGACAGTTTTCATCAAGGCTCTTCTCAAAGAGGGCCGATCTGGCTATGGCTATGTATGCATGGTCAGCAACGTAGGTGGGGCTGCTTTTGAAATGTTTGGGAATTATAACTGGCACAGACATTCACTAAACATAAATTTAATTCATTTGCACTGGCCTCCATTTTGATCCTGAGCCCAGTTTATAGTTCTGGTTATATACTTTAAAGCCTATATGGTTTTGTTCTAAGGCATGTAAAGAAATGTCTGCTTCCAATGGGATTCTATTTATTAAGCTTTTCAAAGGCTGTTTTACCTCTCACTGCTGTCTGATGTTCAGTTCGGCTTTTCGCAGACAGTATCTAGTCTGGATCTGGATCTGTTACCCTTGTGGATCTTGTGAAAACCTCTTATGAAAATCTGATTTCAATGGGGTTTTAAAAGTCTGATGGGACCCTGCTCTTTTATCTGGATAGTAAATGCTATCTTCTGTTACAGTTTTGTAATTTTTAAAAATTGCTAGCTTGTTGTTTTTCATTTTGTTGCATTTTATTAGTATTCTGTTTGAAAATTGTTTTGTTGAGCTGCTGTGAGAAGCAGAGTAAATATGCTAAGATAAATAATTTTCACAAGTCTCCCATTGACTTCAAAATTATGCTGTTGGATCTTATGCCTGAATCAGATGGGCCAAAAGGACTGCACTGGGATTGCAGAAGCACCATTTGCAGTGGGACTGCGACAACTGCATGTGCCCAGTTCTGATCTGGGCCACTGCCTTGGTCATGAACCAGGCTGCCAGAAGGCATCGGCACTACTTCTGGCCACATTCAGGGAATGTGTCATCTAAACTCCATGCCTCCAATACAGTCTGAAGCTGGTGCTTTAGGCCTAAGGTAGTTTGCTGTTATATCCTCTTGAATGTAGAGCATACAGAGTCTATCCACCTCAAACCTCAGCTTATTATCTCTTCTCTGAAACTATCAGCTTAATTTCTTATTCCGCTTCAATAAGAAACCCAGGTTTAACTTCATTTGATCAGAATTTTGCCATTACCACCTATTTCTCAAATCCCTCCACTACTTAAATTTATATTATTGTCTGGTTCATATATTGAGTTGACCCATCCCATCTGCAGAGGTTTGGTTCCGAAGGCACCCACGGATAAGAAAAACACAGACAGTTGTGTCTGTATTATTCAGTGAGTAGCAACACACACACGTCCATGTTTATACACCATCATTGAATAATATGGAGTGTGGCAATCCACAGGGGGTCAAATTTGCAGCTTTAGATTTTCGTTTCCTGAGTAAAAGTGTGTAACAGATTCAAAATATCCCATTTCTGTCCACTTTGGATTCTTTGCTTCAAGTACTACAGTGTTTCTATGTTCCATTTCTTGTTTTACTATGTCTAGTTTTCCTTGATTCATACTTCTCACATTTCATGTTCCCATTTTTGTTGTGCAACTTTGGATCTTCCTTTCATTTCTGAGCACATCAACAGCTGAATGTCCTTTCAGCTTGAGTCCTATTGTGTCATTAGCACTACTCATATTTGTCCTCTGCTCTACCCTAGTAGCTCGTTGACTACTTTCTGACATGGAAGTTTCTTCTTCGGGCATTGTCTCTTGCTTTATTTTGGATTGTCTCACCATACGATTTCCATAGTAAAAGACATTAAAAAAGGAGTTTACTGTTCAGTACTAACAAGTGTTAGCTATGGTACCACTGCTGTTGTCTCGAGATCCTCCACCAGTGTTACCCTCCACTACTGCTGCCGCCCAGTAGCTGTTTGGCACATTTAGTCTGGCTCCTCAGCATAAGCCTGTCATGGGAGACCCTACAAGCAGCACTGCTACCATCAGCATAACTCCTTGCCTCAAAGCAGTATGTAATCTTACAACTGTGGAAAGGTAGTGCCATGATGATCATGTAAATGTAAGAAATAATTCTACCATCTTGAAAATAAGAGAAAAACTCTAATCCCCGTTCAGATGGGTTGGAAGAGAAGAAAGCGTATGCTAGCTCAAGGCTTGTCCACATACAATACTGAACAGTTGTTTAGCCATACAGGCTAACAAAATGTTAAATTCTATGTTGTGTATATTACTTAACAATGGACCACACATAATGATTATGTATAATCAAACCAGATTGCTAGAAGAAAACAGCCATTTTCAGCAGTGTTTTAAAATCTTTAGATCTAAATATTTTTGCACAAACTAAATTTTAAACAGAGATTTCTCTCAGAACATTTTGGGAGAGGAGATATTTTAAGTACCATAGGATTGAGCTGTTAATTGCATACGGATCTACATTTGGTTTTAAGTTAACATTGAACTCTCCCAGATTTGTCTAAGACTGGTGAGTTCTTCTGACATAGTTCATTGGGTTTTCCTGGTTGTTGCCACTGCATCCTTTTTTGGGCTGTTTCTAGCAATTTCTTGAGGTTGCACTAGGGTTCCTATGATATCATAGGATGCTATGTAGGGAAAATTTTCTTTCTTTCTTAAAAAAAAGTTGTAGTGCTATAGTACAAAATTGGTCTTTCATTGATGCAGTGGTCCTGTAACTCTTTAAAAAACAGGACCTTGATAAAACAGAAAACCAGGCTGAGATAAATGGAATGAAATTCTATAAAGGCAAATACAAAATTCTGCATTTAGGTCACAAACCCAAAACTAAACAAATGTACAGGTATAGAATGGAGGATACTTGGCTTAGTAGTAGTACTTGTGGAAAGGATCTTGGGATTACTACTGATCATAAAGTTAAACTTGATCCAGCAGTGTGATACTGTAGCAAAGAAGGCAAATAATATTTTAGCTATTATTATTAGAACCATGGTTTCCAAGTCAAGGGATGTAATATTTCCATTATATTCTTCACGAGCCAAGCCTCATCTGGAGTACAGTTGGCCCTCTATATCCACGGATTCTTTATCCATGGATTCAACCATCCATGGCTTCAAAGTATTTTAAATATATATATAAATTCTGAAAGTCAAACCTAGATTTTACCATTTTATATAAGGGATACAATTTTACTGTGTTATTGTATTTAATGGGACATGAACATCCATGGATTTTGGTATACACGGAAGGTACTGGAACCAAACCTCAGTGGATACCAAGGACCTGTATTACATTTAATTCTGGGCACCTCATTTGAAGAAGGAAACAGATAAGCTGGAGAAAGCTCAGAAAAGGGCAACAAAGATGGTAACAGGAACAAAACAGAAGAGGAAAGGTTGAGCAAGCCGGGCATGTTCAGCAAGAGAATTCATGAAAATGAAAGGAGGGGAACTTTTAATTTTTTTAAAAAATCCCATTGCAGGTGGGAATAAAATGTGTCAGAAAATAGTCTCCCATAACAGAAACATCATATGAATTTTTGACTGAAAACTAAAATAAATATCTCAACCTCCTGACAAATTTGCCCTATCTGGAGGAGTCCACAGTCAATATAGGCAGACAAGAGGCTAAAGCTATGCAGACCTTGCTGGACTGTACTACTACAACCATTCTTACTAGGAACTATGTTGGAATGTTTTCTTATGAATGAATGCTCTTATCTTCCAGAATACTGGAATTCACAGCACAGAGTGAATTCTACTGCCAATTAAACCCTCAGGTTATATAGTCCAACAATAGCTACATCACATGGTATTGCCAATCACAATGCAGAGCTACAAGTAGATTGTCTAAGAGCACATCAGCAAGGCACCAGATCCCATCTGATATTGGAAGCTAAGCAGGATCAGCTATGGTTAGTACTTGGGTGGGAGACTGCCAACAAATACTAGGTACTGTAGGCTATATTTCAGAGTATTCCTTGCCTGAGAAAACCATTAATTAATTAATTAATTAAATTAATAATATGCCAACAGCTTATTTGATCACATACTCACACATACAAACTACAGAGGAACAGTGCTCTCCTTAAGCTAATATGGAAGCACTCTATGAGCAAAAAAGAAATTATGCCAGCTGCCAAGTTCTTACCACTTTTCTGTGGTCTAGTGCATGTCCAGCAAGTTTTAATCAAAACAATTTGTGTTGAAATATAACATTATGCTTCCAGTGCTTCCATGCTAATGAAGACTTGTATCTAACTGGACAAGCAAAAGGCAACTCATACAATGTTACTTTCCCTCTCCAGCCCAACTTGTGTCTGAGATGCCCACGAAGCAAGGGGCTGTGTTGCACATGGATGAAGCAATAACAGGAAGTTTCCCCAAATGTTCTTGTGCTAGTGGAATCTCCCTTGGCAAAAACGTTCAGTTTGAGGCTATTCCCTACTACCACTGCACCACTGTACAATAGCCTGAGCTTACAAATCACAGAATCATAGAGTTGGAAGAGACCACAAGGGGCATCCAGTCCAACCTCCTGCCATGCAGGAACTCACAATCAAAGCATCCCTGACAGATGGCCATCCAGCCTCTGTTTAAAGACCTCCAAAGAAGAAGACTCTACCACTCTCTGAGGGAGTGTGTTCCACTGTCAAACAGTTCTCACTGTCAGGAGGTTCCTTCTAATATTTAGGTGGAATCTCTTTTCCTGTAGCTTGCATCCATTGTTCGGGATCCTATTCTCTGGAGCAGCAGAAAACAAGCTTGCTCCAGCCTCAGTATGACACCCTTTTAAATATTTAAATAGGGCTATCGTATCACCTGTTCACCTTCTCTTCTCCAGGCTAAACATACCCAGCTACCTAAGGAGTTTCTGTCTTCTGAAGATGGCTTTTGGAGGGATGGCAGACAAAGAGAAATTATTTCATATAGATCAAGATCTGTTCATGCAACCACTAGATAGTGCCTTCTGGTTTTGGGTACTCAGGCAGCTAAACTGAATAATTGTTGCAGCCATATTCAACACACACCACAAAGAGAAAAAATGAAGCACCTCCCATGGCCATTCCTTGGTTTGTGGAGATGATGCAGGATTGGAAACATGTCTGGCTATGGCCTATACTATAGCAAGTTACATAATGACCGCCTTAGTGCTGCGATCCATCAGGGCCCTCCAGACCTCTCAGCACTGCTGTAATCATTTTGTATATGGCTAAAGGGACATAACAAGACACTTTTCCAATCTTGCCCACTTGGTACAGTATTAGCCCGCATGGCTAATACCCTAGCCAGGAGCAAGTTTTCTAGGATGGTTGGGTGGAAAGTTGTTGCCCAGGCCCTTTTCCCTCCCAGAAAGCAGACTACTTTTTGCTCTATGAAACAACTATTATGCTATTTTAATAATTTAGGGACTGAGAAGAAGTGAGAATACCTAGAGTTCCTTCAGGTGTCAGATTTGGCCCTGAGATCCCCAGCTATCCATTTGGTTTTCATTAGACCTCTCTGGTACTTTCACACAAAAGGGCCTGTTGTTATAGCTAATAAATCACCTGAGGGAAAAGGATGGAACTCTATCAGACTGCAATTCCTCTTATTCCCTGTAAAAAATGAAACCAATCCACATTAGCATTATCATTTCTCAATTGCTTGTACCTGCCTGCTCCAGTGAACCCCAAGCAGCCGATTTCCTTTCTTTTAGGGCTGAAGCTGATGAAGTGCCTCCACTTCAACTGGATTAGAGTTGTGCTTGGAGTATACTTGGATGGGTTCTCCTTATTCCAATGGTGGGATGTGGGATGAACTTTTCAGAAAGAATTAAAGTTCTACCTCTCATAAATTTATAATAATCCCAAATCCAGTCTTTCTCTAGCACCTAAGCCAAAGAGAGGCCAGGGGGTGATGGAAATCAGACTCACACATAACACACCTGGGTGCCAACATGCAGATGAATTTTGTTTTTAAAACTGGCATTACCAATGGCAGCTGGTGGCATGTGCACAATGCAGAAGCTGATTTTGTATGACAAAATGTTATAGGATGCTGTTGTAAAAAGTAAAACAAATGGATAATTCAACGTTCTGCAATGTGCAGGTTACCATGGTCAATTATCAGGAATGATGGGATTTGGAGTCCAAAACATCTGGAAAGCACCAGGTTCAGAAAGGATGCTAATATACCAGCGTCCTAATAGTACAGTTGGCCCTCTGTTTTCGTCAGGAATCTGTTCTGGACCCCCGTGAAAATGGAGGCTCGTGCACATTCAAGCCCCATAGGCATGAATGGGGCGTGCCCCCATGTGTGTGGCTCAGGTGCACACACCATTGAAGATAGCAGAGGTTGCCCCTCTGTGGATATTCAAGGGCGCGGATCTCAGATCCGCAAGTTAGGAGGGGTGACTGTATTGTAAAAATCCAAATGGAACAGTGGAAGAAAAGACAGATTGTACCAAGAAGGGATTAAAACTAATCTATATGTACCATATTATTTCCAACATATAATACACAACTAGAATGTTCTTCTTCTGGCTGTCAAGAAACACTTTCAAATATGTTATTAAAAGTTCCCTTAGGATAACAGTGACTGTTTAAATAATACTTTCAACAATGCTGGGAAACTAGAACCAAATTCTCCTCACATTGAACACCACCCCTCCCCAAATTTTTGATATCCTTCATGCATATGCCTTTTTTACTCATCCTGATCTAGAGTGGTGATACAAAATAAAATAATCTGCTGACTGCCAGTATTTACTTTCCTTTACAACTGTGGGTTAGTTGATTAATCTGCAAATTTTCCATATTACAGAAACAATTCTGAAAAGTCCTTGCTGGCAATGTACTAATCCATTCTCACTCCTACTGCTAGAGGTTTGGTTTTACCTCCAAAATGGTAGTGGTGGGGGAAGGAATTGTGTTATTCATTTCCTTAATGATTTTCTTTAGGAGAAACTTAACACTTACAACAAATTATGTAAGCTGACAATGAAACATGCAATACTGAAATAATAACTGACACAAGATCTGCAGACTAATTACTCCTGTAGGCTGTTGCTACAATGAAGAAATAAAGCAGTTTGGCATCACTTTAACTGTCATCCTGTGGAATCCAAGGATTTGAAGTTTGATGAAGCATTCAGCCTGGCCTGTCAGAGAAATTTGGTGCCTCATTAAACTACAAATCCCAAGTTTTGAAGGATACAATCATGGTAGTTAATGTGGTATCAAACTGCTTTATTTCTGCAGTGTGGATACACTCTTAGGTCCAAAACACACCACAGAAATAATCCTGTTCAAGACCGCTTTAACTACCCTGGCTCAATGCGAGGCAATTCTGAAAGTTGCAGTTTTGTGATATATTTAGCCTTCTGTGTCAGAGCTGGTGCCAGAATAAACTACAATTCCCAGGATTCCCTACCATTGAGCCAGGGCAGTTAAAGCAGTCTCAGACTGGATTATTTCTGCAGTGTGTTTTCTACCTTAGTCTTCTTCCACTGCTATCAGGCATGCATTTACCTAAGAAAAGGAAGTTATTTATTTCATGTGTACACATGCATTAACCTGGGCACACTTTATTTGGTCCCTTCACATATCTTCATCATGTTGATATGATGAAAGACAATCATGTTCTTGATGATGCCAAGTGTTTCCAGAAGACAGAGTTCCCAGGATACAGAGTGTATAAAAGTCTGAATGAGTATATTTACTGCTACCATGCTAGGGAAGAACAGGGTTTCTAGTAAGGTCATGAATAAACATTTTCCTTGCCCCAACCTGTGTGGAGTAATAAAAGAGGCAAACCACTCTTTTATTACTACACCATGGCCTGTTACAGACTGCCAAAATAAAGCTGCTTGGGGTCTCTTTGGAGGTATTCTATTTAAATGATGCATGGATCCTAAGAGTCTGGAGGTTGCGCCAAAGCCACACTCCATTCCTAAGCACCGGAGTGCAGCTTTGGTGCAGCTTCCGGATTCTTCGGATGCATGCATCATTTAAACAGCATACCTCCAAAGAGACCCCAAGCAGCTTTATTTTGGCAGTCTGGAACAGGCCCTTCTCTCTTGTTGTTTCCTTGTGCTTTACTGCTGACAACCAAGTCTTCAAGTTGCTGGGCCATCTTAAATGAGAATGTGGATAGTAAGGTTGGGGACACTGGACTTTCTGCTCCAACAAAACTATCTCACATCTTCTTGCTGGGTTATGAGCTAGTACATTAAATATATTTCAGTGTGCATACACTGTTAACTTCAAGTGAAAATTGATTTTTCCCCATTTAAAATGTTTTCATTTTGTAAAAAGCCAAACAAATAAACTAAAAAAACCCACCAGCCTAGTTTCCAATTGAAGCTATGAGTGAGAATATAGTTCCATCTCTTATGAGAGTATGATTTTTTTTTCTCTTAAAGAGCATAAATTCACTTTCTATTCAAAATGCATTTTTGTGCTTCTAATGCTGTTGTAAACAATACCTATTTTATAAATGGATATGTAGACAGTATAATCAAACTAAGTGATTTAAAAATCCATTCCTGACAAAAAATATCATTTTCAAAGGAGTGTTGTAGAAGTTATGATGTAATACCTATACATCAATGTAAAAATTTTAAAAAACAAAAAGGATCTTTATAAGATAACATGTATAAAACAAGAATTGAAATGTGATTTTATTTAAGGCAATACTGGGCTACTTCACAAATCACCACCTCAAATATATACAGTGCTCCACACTACTAATTTTCTATCACATTCACGATGGGTTATTCAATACCAAACTGTTGTTTAAATCTTCCATGTCAGCAAACTATTTAAAATTTACATTTACATTATATTATGGAAGTGGAAGAGTTTTAGATCCACTCAAAAGCAATGCAAGTGCAGTTGCATGAAAACGTTCTGAGAACTATAGCTCAATACCATCCAAAGACACTGGATGTTTCAAGTTACAAATACAACTGTGTCAGTATGTATTTTAACCATGTGTGATCTGATCCAAGTTTCTGTCCTGTACACATACCCTATGCAAAATAAACTAGATATGGTAGACTTACCTAGTCTTTACTTCAAAAAGTTTTAAGTTTAAAAGAACATTTTTTAAAAAAAACATAATCACTTAGTTACAAATTAAAATTCTGAATATAAATGTGTCATTTAATATTTCAGACTTACAGACTGCTGGTTGCAGCAAATGATTTACAATAATAAATATATACAAAAACGTATCTACAAATAAAAAGTACTGTTATATATGAGCAGTGACTGGTGAACGATACCACAGACAATTTCACAAAGATTTCAGTCATGGAAAAGGGACATTTGATAAAAAAATTGAGGTTTTTGATCAATTATTTACAAAACTGAAACAATGATTCTGTTCCAAGTCCCATAGGGATAAAAACAAATAAAATTACATGACAACTGTCATGAATTTTGCTAGGTTAAATCACTTCAAAAGAAAACCTTAAGAAATAGCATCATGCTCAATGGCTTCCTACTTTTAAAAATGCAGTACAGGTCACATTTAGACACCATTGGAACAAGGAGTCCACTCATATTACCTGATTATTTTGTAACCTCTGCTTTTGCCTCTCCATGTTCATCAACTCTTGCCAGACTGACAATAGGTTTCATTTTCTGAAGTTGCTTCAACACAAGCTCAGTGCAATCTTTAAAAGTCTTATCTAAAACTATTTTTACAGTACCACTACACTGAAATTGTGATGTGTTAACAAACTGTACATATGTTTCACTTTCTGAATATGATCTTCGTCTTGCAAAAGAGTTCTTGTCATTAGATTTTCTCGATTTTGAATGAGAACCTTTCCTAGTTCCACAATTATTGTAGCTCCTCTCTGTATTTTTCTTTTGCTTCACTGCAGACTCTTCGAGGAACTTGAGAAAAGATACTTCAAACCCCATGGGCTTAAATGAACTCCAGGCAAAAGCTGAAGAATCTTCTTCAGTAGTTTGAACTGCAACTGCAGTTTCCTCCTCTCTGTGCACACTACTTAATTCAACAGCCAAGACTTCTTCCTGCTTCTCAACTTTTTTCTTTTTATTTTGTGTTGCAATTTTTTCTTTGCTTGTCCTTTTTAAATTACTGTTTACGCCCTGCTGTTCTGTAACGGAAGAGCTAGTTTCTTGATAGTCACTATTTACATCAGGAGTGGGTTTTGCATGGTTCTCTAAACTTGTGAGGTCTTCATTTATAAGTTTGGTAATGAACAATTCTGCAAGTTCATCCACCTCATCCTTCTCACTCTTTTCAGGTTCTTTCTGCACCACTGGTGGAGGGGGTTTCAAGTCTGCAGAGACATTTGATGTATGTGGCTCCAATTCTTTTAAATCACAGCTTTTGACATCACTTGCTTCTTTCTGTGAAGGTGCTTCTTTTTCTTCTGAATCTGCATACTTGTTTGAGACAATTAAGAGATGCCTGTGTTGTGAAGTAAATGCTTTAGACAACTTGTGACATTTATAATGCCTAATTATATTATTTTCACTTGTGACAACTGATGAACAGCCTTTTATCATACAAGGATATTGCATTACAAATTTGTTTGTGCATTCAGATAAGGCCTCATCCCTAGCCTTTATTGAATACACATACTTCCCACATTTTAAAGAATATGCCTTACTGTCAGAAGCCTGACCCATTTTGAAGTTTTTGTTTTGTATAGCAATAACCTTCTTTCGCCTCATCCTGATTATTTTGTTTCCATGCTTTCCTGCTCTGTATTTTAATCCTTTATATTTAATTTTCATATTTTTTTCCTGATTAGCTTTGCTTGAAATATTTTCTTGACCTGGTGTAAGGAATCTTCTAGGTCTTATTAGATGGTCTTTATGTCTCTCATTATGCTTATTAAAAATATGCCGTAAGAGATTAGACCTTGTTGCATAAATACGGTCACAGCCTTCACAGTCACACTTGTACATGCCATCGTCTGTTTTGTTCTGCTTTATCTTTATTCCATGATCTGTCTCAAGATGTATAATATAATTAACATATTCTGTAAAGGATGATTTACATTCAGACTGATCACAGGGGAATCTTCCAACATCCAGGGCTGACCTCACACTACCAATTTCCTCTGGAGTCATCTCATGAAGTTTCATATAGTGCTGAATAAGACTAGTAACTTTTTGAAATATCCTTGAGCAATTTCTCACCTCACATCTGAATTCTTTTACTGTACTTTCAGTTTCTTCACAATCTTCTTCTTTACCAATATCCTCATCTTTGCTTGGCTCACTTTCTTCTTCTGCCTCCTGAGAGAATGATGGCAGATCAGATTTATGTACAGCCTGATAATGAAGAATCAAATTCTGTTGTATTGTAAAAGCGGCAAAACAGCCTTGGTGCACACACCTGTAAGGTCTGTATGGACTATACGTAGTAGGAAATTCCAACGGTTTGTGTACTATTTTTTTATGTTTTCTTTCTTCCTTTTCCTTCCTATGTCTTCTAATCTTGCGTACTTTTGGCTGAACCTGTGTATTATTAAGTGGGGCTACACTATGAAGCTCTAGAGGAACCAGAACTACTTGTGAAGGCTTTTCAAAATTTTCAAGAGCAGCAGGAATACTTTCTGGCATCACTATTTCTGGCATCACCTTTTCTGGAACTTTCTCAGGTTCTATATACCTTTCTTCCTTTACTTCAAGTTCTTCAGTCAACTGGGATTGATTTTTACTTTCCATTAACACATATTTTTTTAGTTCAACATTTTTTAGTTCAATCGACCTTTGAATTAAGCTTGCAGTTTTATTCTGGGATCTTCTTCCATATGGCCTTTTTAGTTTTAATTTTACCATTTCCTCTGTTGTGAAGTGATGCACTAATTGACAGTGTGCTCGGAGGTTAGAATTTCTAGTAAATGTTTTTGGACAGGTAGCTACAACACATTTGAATGGAGCATATTTCAACTGGTGTTTCTTGATTTCTAATATCATTTCTGCAGTGTATTGATGTATTTTGCTGTAGTGTTTAAATAATGCATCCTTTGTCATAGCACTATAATTACAGCCTGGAGCCTGGCACATAAATGGCTTATGGACTTTTTCACCAATGTGAGGACGCGTTTCTGAAACTGGCTGGACAAGAGATGTGCTCTCAGCTGTTATAACTGGAACAGGAATTTGTGGCAACAGTGCATCTGAGGGAAGACAATGAATTATATTGTCAAATACCTGGCTTGATGTTTCACTTTCCAATTTCAGCTTTTTCAATCCTTCTAAAATTTCCATGATCTGGTTATCATCTTTCTGCAAGATTTCTGATTGAGAAAGGTTAGTTTTGGCAAGAATGATATTCTGTGTGTGTACTATTTGTTCACTGGGTTCAGCTGGTTTAATGTTGTGCGAAGGGTTTTCCAAAGCACACTCAACAGTTCTAATTTGTGGTCTTTCTAACAATTCAATTGACACCTCTTGGGCTTCACTTTTAACTTCAACAACCTGAGAGTTCATTGCTGTTTTAATTATTTCAAGAGTTTTTTCAAAATTCTGAATAACACTATCTTCTGAAGAACCAAAATTAGTATTTTCTTGAATGCAGGAGCCTAGAGTGACCTGAGAATTACTATTTTCATCTTTTACTAATAGATGAGCTATTTCCACAGGGGTTTCATGACTAGTTTTGAAGTTCTCTTTAACATTGGCAGTTAATTCATTGTCCACACTACTCATTTTTTGTGTTAGATTCTCTATTAACACTTCAGTGTCACAGTTTGCCAGTACATTTGACTGCAACTTCTCTGCAGGTATTTGCACATTTCCTTCAACATTTCTGTCTAGAATTTCCAATGATGTCAAATCATTAATTACTAGTTTCTGTGAAATGTTAGGCACAACTAATGAAGTAGCTGCTTTTTTCTTTTTCTTTGAACTACACGCCCCCCTTTTATCCAAGCTACAAAATTCTGAACCTTTGATACTACTTATGACTGAAATTCGTGATGTGCTGTTTCCAAAATTATGTGTAGGGGCATCAGAATTAGAAACTACATTGGAACATAAACCATTTTCAATAGTCTTAAGTATTAAATCATCTGGAAATACTGGTAAATTGCTGCATTCTTCTACTGATGAAATTTTGGCATTAAGTGTTTTATTTTGGTCTGTTAGCAAGGTAGTTGGGTTGCAAACTGTTGATAACAAGGGTGACACACCTGGACTTGGCAAAACTGTTGCACTTATTTGAGAACTACCAGTGATACAACTAGTTGTCATTATATGTGGTAACATCTCCGCAGCATCAAAAGTATTTGGAATGCCTGCAGTTTCCAAGGCTTGTTTGATAATTTCACTTCCTTCATCATTTTCACTTGTATTGATGCTAGTTATATTGGTCCGTGGAAACAAATTTTGCAAAAAAGCAGCAGTCCGATTTTCTGTAGCAAGCAGCTGTAGAAATGATGGCTCTTTGAAACACACTTCTGGATTAAAAGCTGACTCCTGTTGTTGCTGTAAATTTAAAGCATTTGAAGAAAGAATCATACTAGCAAGTAGAGAAGACTGCCCATTAAGCTGCAGAGCTTCAGGAGAAATTTCTGATTCATCCAGGGGTTTACAGTAGGACCGTTTAGAAAGATGACCACCAAGTGATCTGGGATTGGAAAACACTCTGTAGCATCTACTACAAATAAATTTGCCATCTCTGATAATTGCTGGCCATTTTGCCCGTTTATTATGTTTTGGTTTTTTGTCTTTTCCATCTGGACCTCGCCTACGATCCTTTTTTGCTTTTTCTGCTACCAGAAGTTGTGGAGTGGTTTCACTGAAGTTCTCATTATTCACTTGTGAAGGGAAGAGCACATCAACACTTTCATCTTTTGGAAAAGAATTAGTGTTTCCTTCTAGTTGGGAGGAAAAATGATTGATACTGTTTTCCATTTGTGAAAAGACAGAAGTTGGGCAATTATCAGCTGAGGATGAGAAAAGAGAAATTGGACCATTTTCTGCAGGTAAAGGAAGGAAAGGATCTGAACCACTGTCAATGTTTAGGGGCATGACTGGTCTTTCTAGTTCATCTAACTGGGAAGGTAAAGTTGCATTAGACAGACTTCCCATTTGAGAACTTAATGTATCTTCTGGCTCATTTTTAATAGTGGAAGAGAGACATGTATTTATACCATTTTCATTAGGTAACAACGAATTACTCATACTTTCCAGACGTGTTGGAAAAAGAGCATTAGATAACTGCTGTAACTGACTTGTACATGTAGAATTAAAACTGTTATTAGCTTGTTGAGGAAAAGCATTGCTAGTGGGAGTAACTTGTGATGTTAAAAAATAAACAGTTTTGTTATCATTTGGCAAATTTTGCAAACTGCCTGCTTTTCGACTTTTTTTGTTCTTGTGCTGCATCTTAAATGTAGCATATTGATCAGGATGTGCTGTTTTCATATGTTTACCAATGCTCTGAGAAGAATTGTAGATTCGAGTACATCCCTCAACCTGGCAGGTGAACTTCTGAACTGGAGATGATAATGGTATGGCTGGAACAAAAGGAGGGCCTAAGCTGTTCTGGGCTGGAGCAAGTGTAACTCCTTCTAAAGTCTTCAAAGGGAGATTGTACAGATTCGAAGCACTGATAATGTTTTCTTCAAGCTGAGACTTGGGGAGAGGTGAATTTTGATAATCCAACTCATTCTGCATGAGTGATAAATGGTTTCTCTCTTTTTCTGGGCTTTTTGTTGAAAGGACTTCAGGTTCAAGCTTGCATGAATTAAGGGAAACGGTTTGGGATTCACTAACACTACCAGGTTCCTTTGTTTCCAGGAAAATTGCAAGATCATTGCAAGTATCTTCTACGGTTGAGCATAACTGCTGTATTACAGCTGCACTGCTATCTATTTTAGTAATTCCAGGAGGTAGTTTACCCTTCCTTGCCATATTTTCTCGAATTTTTTGACCCAAGAGAGGCATCAAAGCATTGCTGGCTAGAACTACTGGTTCTGGCTTTGCTGGCGCTTGTATGGATTGCTCTATGCTTCCAGTGGAGATTGGATTAATCTGTTCTTGTACAATTACTGGTATTCTTGTTCTTTCGGTCAAAAATGATTCATCTTTGATTTGCTCTGTGACATAGTTTTCTTCTTTGAAAGAATTATTTAAGCTATTTCCAAGGGGCAGCATCAATGCTTTTTCTGGATGGATTTCTTCAACACTCTCATTTTCTTCCAAAGACTGAGGAAAAACAGTGTCATCTTCATTGCCTTTCAGAGGCTGAGGCTGAGGCACAGTGGTCTCTACCTCAGACTGTACAACAGGGTCACCATCAGACTGTTGTATTTTTTCAGATTTAGTGTGATCTTCAAGATGTTTTTCTAATTCAGTCTGTGAACGGTAAACTTTCCCACAACCTGCAAATTTGCAGGTGAAGGTATTATAATGCTGTGCTTCATGATCATAAAGCAAATATGCTTCTGAAAAAACTCTTCCACATTTAGGAAACATGCACTTTGCCCTGAAGATTGGGTGCTCTTTTCTGTGACCCAGAAGTTCTGCATAACTGTTAAAGCTAGCCTTACATTTCATCTGAATACAGATATAGGGTTTGCTGCCACAGTGCATTTGTAAATGATCATTAAGATGGGTAACACTTACAAAATGTCTTCTACAGTACTGGCAGATTACTTTTTTGCTTTGCATTTCAAGAAAGCGTTTAGCTTCCTCATTGTCTTTGTGACCTTTTGCATGTGCAATCAAATTTTTAAAATATTTAAATCCTTTTTTACATAAGGTAACAGGGCAGGTAAACTCATTGACAGGCAATGGTTTTTGGACTGGCATTATCTCTGGAACATATGGTTTATCTTTTTCATAATTTTCATCATCAGAGCCATCATTGTCATTAAAAACAATGAAATCCGCAGCATAAAGACTGTTCTTTTTAATGTGTCGTTGTTCCGGCTTAACTATAGTATTATTCTTCTTGTTCACACCAGTGGTTGTTGTTTTTGGTGGTCTTCCTAGCTTTCTCAGTGGTTTCATTGCAGCCAGCCTCTCTTTACTTGACTTCTTAACATGTAGTGTCACATGAGGAACAAAAGTTTCTTTAGAACTGAAATTCTGTGCACATATTGGGCAGCTATAAATTCCATCTTTATAGTGTTTTTGTGCATGCCTAACTATTCTGTGTCCAAGAAATTCTTTGTCACAGAGTACACAATATTGCATGTATGCTTGCCAGTTCCTGAATCTAGCAGATATAAATCCCCGCTCTCTCAATTTTTTTATTTCTCGGTTTTTCTGTTTTTTATCTCTAATGGCTCTAAGCAAATTTGTAGCTTCATCAAAACATCCAGAAAGTCCATTCACTGATGTTTCTTTGTTCTCATCCTGGCAGTCTTCTACCTTTTCATGCATTTCAGTGTCATTCAATTCATCTATTGATGATACAATTGATGCCTCCTCTCCCATCAAAGCAAGACACTGACGTTTTAGCATTTTCCAGTCCCAAAACTCTGGATCAAAAGGCCACTGCATTTTTAATACAAGTAGAAGTTCACAGCGCAGTGAATTTGGTATTGGAAGATTTTCTTCATCATATTTCTGATCTGGTTGATTGTACAGTATTTCTACAGCATAGTATGCATCCACAGTAGGCCCCAGTAGAAATTCACTTAGTTGACAAGCGCGTTTAACCTCCAAATCATCCGGCAATAAGCAAGATATAGTCTTGCAAATGGAAATCTTGACTTCTGTATTCTCACTAGCTTCCAAACGCAATGCTTTTACACAAAGTTCAATACAAGTTGCAAGTCCAGCTGCATCAATCTGTAAAGTAAAAAACAAATTAAAGAGCAATTCACTACCAGGTTCTGCATTTACAAATGTTATTTAATCCTATTGCACATGTTCTCGCTTCTTTGCTCTTAAAAGACAACAGTCTAGATTTTGCCAACATTAGTTAACTATTTCAGAAAGTCACACTGTGGAATTCAGTTTTCAACTCATTTGCCACTGTTGCTGATGCTGACAGAAACCGAAAATTCCTGTATGAAGCTCAGTTCGAACTTTGAAATGAATGGTATTAATTTAAGAATGTAAGTATGATCCACAGACATATTAATAACAACAAGCAGGAGTGTTGGCCAAAAAAAAAAAAAAAAAGAGAGAACTCTTTTTCTTAACTGAGTTGGGAACCATTCTTTAGAGATGCCTACTGTAACTACCACATTCAAATGCATACTTGTATGCTGGCTTCAGAGAAACAAATACAAGGATATTTGAGTAAGGGGACTTGCCCACTAGTTTCCTATGCTACTACTCCAAAGCAGCTGCTACTATCTTGAAGATGATGCAGAAGTAGCTGAGGCAAGGAGGAATTAGCTGAAATTGGTTGTCTGGTCTTTTAGCAAGTGCAGGGTACTACAACACGGAAATAGTACAGGAATGTCTATTTGTGTATGTGTCTTGAAATCTATGCTTCTTTGGCTCTATCTCAGTATCTTTAGTAGCTCTTAAGACACAAACTTCCACACAATCTGCAGATGTTTTGCATGCAATGAAAGCAGTGGTCTGTGGGAGCTGAGAATAAATCTCAAAAGAAACAGGCAGATATATCATATAGATTGCCCAGTCCAAATTTAAGCGATAACTACTACAAAAGAGAATTACCAGGGAGGACTAACCAAAACAACAGTAAAGCTGCAGCTCCCTGCCCTAGTGTAGTAATGGGGACCACTGGTCACCAAATTGTTATATACTGTTCTGAAACTTCTTCCCACAAATACAACATTTTTCTTCTACTCAGATGAACAAGGTAACCCAGCATGATATCTCCCATATATCCACAGGTTAGTCTGGAAAATTACTATATCAAATCAGAGTGTAAGAAGGCTGTTTTCCTGATATTGTTCTTTAAATCTGTAGCGGTGAACTTAGTCTTGTAACAGCAACAAAGAGTCTTGTAGCAGCTTAAAGATTAACAAGGTTTTCTTGGCATAAACTTTCAATGAATTGGAACGGAGTCCATGAAATGTCTCACAGAACTCTTTGATGTTTCTTAAATGGTTCTCTGTAAAGTGACACATAGGAAATCCACACCTCTGCAAACCAAACAACCAGAAGTTTCTGGAAAGATTAAAATCCCCAGAAGATGCCTGGAGCCTTCAGAAAGCCACATTCTTGGCATGCCAGAATGCACACCACTGGGATTGTTCTTGCTACAATGAGCACCCAAGATGGTAGTGGACAGGTGACTGCACAGAAACTACTCACAATTATGGGAAATGATTTCTTTGGTGTCTGTGCAGCTTGATTTATAGCAACTTAGCAAGGCAAAAATATCTGGTGATGAGATGCAAGAAGAAATGGTTTTTGCAAGCTAACAATATTTTGTCATCTGTCAGGTTTCAAAATATTGCAAGAGGCAATATTTTGCAAGATGACACATTAGAATTGATTTTAATGCTGGACATCTAGTGTTTAATACGAACAGGCTGTCTAATATCAAATCTGATCAGTTAACTTGTTCTAACTGGCAACATCAAAGGTTCTTTGGAAAGAACCTTTTCAACTGTGTGCCTCACCAAAGAAACTACTTCTTAACTTCTGCTATTCCAAGGTCCAGGCAAGCTTCTGAGCCCCAGAACTAAACTCTAGATGCAAGTTTATCATCTCAGTGAAATCAAGGTACTCTTTGATTCAGGTGAGGGCACAATTGCTGAAGCATATTAACCAAGCTGATTCATGGTAGCCATTTTCAGCTGTTGATATGTAGCTTGTTAAGACACACACAAATATTCTGAAAGTATTCAGTCCTATTAATACAGAACATCAAAGTCTGGGAGACTTTTTGTAACTGCAATATTCTTTCTGTATTGTCCTACATTATTAAAACAACAAAGAAAACAACAACAATAATGAAAAACAGGCAGGTACCATGGGTGAAATAAAATGATAAGTGCAAGGACAAAATCCATAGTGAATTAGAACTTTATTTTGTCCATATAAAAATTTCAGGAATTAGGGGCTTAGCAGAGATCACTATCTCACTAACTGTTCATGGGTATGGTGATCATAGGGGTAGCCAGTAGACTATCCAGATGGTGAGGAGGTAAAGGGTTATACAAAAACCATATTAAAACAGTACAAGACTCTGCTGTGGGATTGGATACAATAGAACTTAATTATGTCCATCTAAAAATAGGCACTGACTTCAGCACTCTTCAAATCATGTGTGAAGCCAAAATCACTAAATCCTGCACATATAGTATTGTAGTGGTGAGTACTTTTGCACAACTTCATTTATGATGATGATGATATTTATTTATTTATATCCTTCCTCCAAGTATAAGGACTCAAGACAGTATCTGGAGATGTAGATCTCATGACTATTATCTATGCTGCAGTCACAGCCAGACTGGACTAGGGTAAACACACTCTTCATGAGTCTGCATATCACAGATGTTCAGGAACTACAACTAGTGCAGAAGGCTGTGCTACAATAACTACTGGAGGCCATTAAGTGTGTCCATTAATATTTGGCTCATTTTGGTGTGAGCAGGGGCTTTCAATTTATTTTTGAGTGGAATCTGTGGTGGGAATTCTTACTTCTGAAGTCTTGTATGGTTTGGACTGAAGGTCCAAACGAAGCCAGGATCAATTTCTCCTTCATGCACTTCCATGATTGTTGAGATTGTCAACAGAAGCCTTGAATCACATTTTGCCATCCTCAGAGATACTGAGGTGCAATGGGATGTGTATCAATGGGAATGCTCCCATGCTAGACCTGTATGGTTCCTGCACTACAGGCTTTAGATATTTTGTCTAGACTGCTTTATTTTGTTTTCCTTGAACCTAACTGATTTTTGTTGACCTTGCTTTTGTTGTATTTTTGATTTTTTTTAAACAATTGCTAGTCATTTCACTTCTGCCGTGTGACTGATATTTTTTATTTATTTTGCTTATTAACATTTGGATGTAAGCTCCTTTACTAGGAAACTCAGCCTAAAATAAATAAATAAATAAATAAAATCAAAACAATACTGAGCAAGATTCACTTTGTACTTAACACAAATATTATTTTTAGCCTGTAGAGGACACAAAAGCCAGGTGGTCATTCAAACTGATTGGAAGGAAACATTAGGCTCTTTCTTTTATTCCTTTCTTGTGACTTCTTAGCAAAAGTGAGACATTTTGGACATTTGGAAGAAGGTGAGCATGTGTTTTAGAGTCCAGGGTGAGGCTTATTCATGTGTTGTTGTTTTTTTTGGGGGGGGGCTGTGCGTTCTCCCCGTACCCATGGTCTAAGGGAATGAAGATTCTGTTGAGTTGACTTGGTTGGAGCCAGCCCTAGCAGTTCTGTCTATCTGCTGCCTGTCTCTGGACTTCAGTCTCTAAAGAAAGAGAGGAAGGTGAGCTTGCAAGTTAGGGAAGGAGGGCTGATTGTTTGGGTGTGCCATTTGGTGGAATGAACATGTGGTCTAAAGGTGTTGGGGCTTTATATAGGTGCAACCTTAGTTTCAGGAAGAGGAAAACAGCTATTGTGTGAGATTGTTTCATAGAAGAGTTTGAGGGGTATGCCTACAGAACTGTGTCATTGTCTGTATAGGGAATGAACATGAATGAACATGAATGGAGTTACCTGCAACATCTGTGTCATGTTTGTTTTCTTGCCAGAGAATACTGAGGTGGGATATACCTGCAGCAAGTACAAGCTGTTTGCAATGCTAGAAGAGCAGGTATAGAAACTTTGAACTCATATATCTGCACTTCAAAGTCACATGCTCTCAGTTTCTGGGAAAAGCAAGGATAAACCTCCTCTGAACAAATCTAGCCAAGAAATCCCTGTAATAGGCTCGCTGCAAGTTGAATGCACTTGAAGGCACACAACCACAACAAATCTACACTTCAACTTACAGGATGAAGCTTTTTTGGAAAGAGTGGCGCAACCTCTCCTGGAAGGGCAAGGCATAGGACATGGCTCGAGGGAGAGCCTGAAACAGTCCCCCTGATATTCTTACATACAAGCTCATGAACTGTGGGCTAAACAGATGAGTGGGTTTGTAACTGGTTAACTGACTAACCAGAGAGCTTGCCAATGGACAGAGGTGCCTTGGGGTTCTGTCTTAGGTACAGTAACAGTTGTTCAAGAGTGGAACAGATTGCCTCAGAGGGTGATGGGGCACTTTTCTCTAGAGGTCTTTAAACAGAGGTTGGATGCATAGCAGTCTGGAGTGCTTTAGCTTTGTCTTCCTGCTTGGTAGTTAGTTGAACTAGATAGCTGTTTCAGTCCTTTCCAATTTTATGATTCTATATCTGGTAGTCAGAGAAACAGTATAAAGTGCTATGCTAGTGTTCTTTGTGGACAGGGACAATTACGATTTCCAGAAAGTTCTGACTGGTGGCTTATGCAGGCAGAGACAGCATATGTGGGACTATGAAGAACTACTTTTGTGTGTGTGTAGAATCAGTGCACCTGGTGAGTTGCAATGAGCGATGTGCTGAGTTGTTTTTCAATATAGATTTTATTTTCAATTCATACCATCTTGAAAGTAATTATGTTGCACACTCTTACCTCTGAATTTATTACTTTAATTAGGAAGAAAATGTGGTATACTGTCTTTGTTAATACAGACAGTTGACGGCATCGCTCTAGATATGTTTGTACAGAAGGCTCTACCCTCTGCTGTAGTTTACTCCAGAAGAGAGTCAGTTCCCTGAAAACAGAATTTCACAAATTTAAAGTATGTTAATGCAGAAATGCTACAGTCATTGTAATCAATTTTCAGCTGATGTTCAGTGGAGTAGGGGAGAGTACAGGAAGAGGAATGCTAACTTACACGTTATAATTATATCTTGTACATTAAGGCATACTATGAACTCTTTTGGACGTTCAGTGCAATTTTTCTGTTTTGTAAGACTTTGCAAACAAAAAAAAGCATAAATAGTGGCAGATTTTGTGCAGTCTATTTTTTGTCAAAATAGCATGCTGTCATTATGTTTAAATTTGAGAACTGTTTAACCTAGATTTACCCTAGCCTCTCCATGAAAAGACAATTACTATATTTTCATATTTGTTTAGGAGCTGGGGAAAATGTCTTGCTTAGTTTATCTTAAAATCTTGAGTGAGGTAAAACTATGAGTGACTTACAAACCATCAAGTCTTAAAGTAGGTCAACAGCTTTATTTTAATAATGAAATGTAATGTGTCTTCTAGTCACTTGTTGATTTATGGTGACCTCATGAATTCCACCTACAACATCTGCTATTTTTTTGGTGATTACTAACCAGGTCTGAACTTGTTTAGATTCTGTGATCACATGGGATTTCTTATCTCAATGGTATTTAGGCAGGCCAATTATAAATTCAGAGAGCATCCTTAAATGTAGTAACTTTTCCAATGGGAGTTTAGCATTTCTAAATAATGAGAATAAAGTAAGTCTTATCTATGAGATTCCTGGCTGGACTGGGAAAGAAAATGAATAAAATTCTTGTGAATTGCTCCTCTATCATAACTTGCAACTACTGCCCATCTTTCTCAGTGAATGCTAATGTAACGCATGAAATATTACAAAGTGACAACAGGGATGATTTCACACTAATTAGATATGCAAAAAAGAGATATTTTTACAGGCCCCAAATTATTAATACAACAGGTTTTTCAGGTTTACATTTCATCAATTTCTGTTGTTCTTAGACAGGCATCCTTATTGTCATTTCTAAAATGAGCCTTCACTGAGCAAAATAGACACCAGTAATAATTTTTTTTCTTTTAAGTTATTCATTATGACAAACAATTCATTTTTCAGTACACTACAGTTGTTCCTTCATTTTCCTGGTGGATTCGTTCTGGACATTCGTTCTGCGAAAATGGACATTTGCATGTATTCAAGCCTGATTGGATTGAATGGCCACACACACCTGGGCATGTGTGCCATTTTAACCCTCCCCACTTGCCGGTCTGTGAAAATGGTGGGAGGACTGTATTTCTTTATTTAACAACTCTGTATATTCATCATAACCCGAATACAGTGGTTCTAGCAAAACTCAAAATGAGAGATTCCAACCTACCAGGCACAATACATCTCCCCTTGCTGTAGTTGTCGAGATAAAAATGCTGCACATAAAATTAGAGCGCTCTTCTCATCTCCTTCAGATTCTAGATTACAGATCATTTCTAAAGCATCTTTGCAATCTATATCTGCAATCTAAAGGAAGAGAAAAAATGTGACAGCACTGAATACATTTTTTGTTTTCAGATACACAATAACTGGATAACATAAAATGTAAGAAACAAACCACTGAAAGTTTTAATATTTTAATCCTAAAAGTCAGACTGTTTTCCAAAAGTAAAAGAAGAAAAACCCAGCTTTATTTGGTGTATCTTTTATTAATATATATCAGGTTTAAAGCACTGTAAAACAGGGGAAAAGTTTCCATGTATGTTTCATACAACCCAAGGTTTATAATGAGTTGTACAAGTTATTTGCAGGTTAAAAATATAAAAGGAAAACATATAATTGAAAGGATTCTGAGAACTGCTGGGCTTTGTGTTAGCATCTGAAAAAATGGATGTTGAAAAGAACACATAAAAGACCTATGTAGATGTACCATTAGGAGCCTTGGACTTACTTCTCTTCTTTTACAGTTTACTGGCCTGAGCTGAGCCCTCCCTCCAGTTCATCTGATGCCATCCGGCCATGGAGGGAGAGATGCAGGCCCAGCTCCATTGGGCCTGGCCTAGATTAAAAAGCAGAGCCCTCCATCCAGTCTATTTGCCTTGGTCCAGGCCTCAGAGGGAGAGAAGAACTGCTGGACTTGATCCCCTTCCCCACCACCATTCCCTTCTCCTTTTGTGTCATGTCTTTTTAGATTGTAAGCCTGAGGGCAGGGAACCGTCTAATTAAAAATAATAATAATTGTAAGCTGCTTTGAGAGCCTTCAGGGCTGAAGGGCGGGGTATAAATACTGTAAATAATAATAAAATATTGTATCCATCTTCTTTATTCACATCACGCTGTAGCACTGCATTGTTTGGAAGTTAATATTAAATATAGGCAGCATTAGACCAAGGTCTGAAGGTGGTTTTAAAACTCCAAAGAAGAGTACAGGTGCCAATGTGACATTCCCTCACACTAATGATGTGGCCCCCAAAGAAGATTACGATTTCTTGGCTGAAAAGGGTTGCTTGCCCCTGCTTTGGGTCTGACATCTTATAATAGGAGACAGTACACTTCCTCCCCTGCCAATATCTATTACATATTAAAATGAAACAGAGTAAAGGAGGATAGATGTTCCTTTTCACATATCACATCAGAAGTTCCCAACAGCAACTGACATAGCCCACAACATTTGGATAACATCAGGTTGGAAAAGTAAATCAGATCAATTTTGAAATTTCTCTTCAAAATCTCAAAATTAGCATTCCTTTCTATGGAGACTCCTATCCCCGAATCATTACCGAAACCATACAATCCTCTTAAGAACTTCCTGTGCTTATTTCTTATAATAATAGCCCCCTATATTAGGGATGGGAAGACTTCAGGCTTGCATGATGCAGTGTAGTTTGTTTTTTACTATACTCCATAGATTCACCACCTGGAGCCTGTTGCAAAAGACATATACTTAGAATTAAAGAATTCTGAGCCCAGGAATTTGTTCTGAGTATCAGACTTCAACATGGTTCATATCTTTGCACAGAAACATCTAATCTAGGCTTATGTCAACATTATTTCATTTCAGTAGTATATTTTAGGGGACAGGGGCATGGGAGAAAAGGTATGTTATGAAACAAGTGAGAAGTCAGCAAAAGTCCTGAAAAGCACAGAATTAAAAGTAAATCCAGAGCTATTTTCTTCCCCATTGCTGTATTACTAGGCTGTATAATGGAACAGGATGTCTTCTTACACACTGAGAAACACTTCAGTAATACAGTGGGCCCTTGGTATCCTCTGGAATTTGGTTCCAGGGCTCCCTATGCATACCAAAATCTGTAGCTGCTCATATCCCATTAAATACAATGGTGTAGTAAAATGTTGTTCCTTATATAAAAGGACAAAATCAAAGTTTGCTGTTTGGAATTTATATATTTAAATATATATATATCTTCAAGTCATGGATGACTGAATCTGTGAATAAAGAATCCATGGTTATGGAGGGCTGACTGTATCTCTTATAGTTTTCTCTTACTGTGCAGAATGATGCAAGGTTAACTGCTTAAGAACTAATGTGCAGACCTCAATATCCACCCTTAAACCATGTCTCCAGATACTCTCAAAAGAATTTCTAATGCTGATGTTTTGAAAAATAAAATCATATAAGGCATACTCACCTCCTGCATTAGCTTTTCATTTGGTGATCCAGAGCAAAGACAGACCAGGTAGGTTTGCTTAAAACTCCCTTTGCTACTGATTTCTGGGTGGTCAGAGCACACTTTTGCTAGAGCAGTTGCTTGAGTTAATTGCTTTGATTTCATCAAATGTTTAATGCGCATACCCAGTAGCACAGGGCCTTCAAATGCTAAAAATTCATCCACTGAAAGACAGATAATTAAACATATTTTCACTGCTCCATACAAGTCAAATAAAATTAATCTTCAGTATTTGATAATTAAAATTAAGCAGATCAAGTATCTAAAATGTCTGTGAGAGACCCACTTTAAATGGAAACCACCTCCTGTCTTCATTAGAAATATATTTAATGACAGAAAGTCTAATAAGCCAAATGGCTTGGACAGTCAACCTGCTTCAGAATGAAGCAGCAATGAAAGAGAAAGAGCTTCAGTTCTTCACGGTTTTTATCTGTGTAGTATTTCAGTTAAATATGAACTCAAAACATTCCCAGTATCTGACATTCTCCCACAAGAAAAATGGCCACAGTACTGTGGCAAAGCTAACTGATACCAATACCTGCTCTGTACCTGCCTTCATAGGAGAGCTGTGTTTGGAATATGCCCTTTCCAGTCCTGAAAATGCACAAAAATTAAGCTAATTCTTGTTGTGTTAAGTTAGCTATCAGTTACTTGAAAACCCCACAAAACATGAAAAAGACTTTTAAACCTGTTTGGATATGATTTCGTCCCTATATTTACCCATAACTCTCTCAGTATAGGAATGAAGAAGAATAAACACTCGAAAATCTGGTTCATTCTTTCACTTCTCCCTGTGAAAAGTGAAGCAGGGCAAAGCTGGGGAAAAGGTCCAAACCCAAACCTACACCCAATCTCTTCTCAGAGACAACTTTCAAACAGGTCCTTAGTTATGCTATTATCCTGGCTGATGCACCAGCTGCAACCCTACCTGGAGTCATGGGACCTAGAAACGGTTGTAAATGCACTGGTAACCTCTCGTCTCAATTTCTGCAATTTCTGCTCTACATGGAGCAACCCTTGTACTATGTCCAGAAGCTTCAACTAGTGCAAAATATGCCAGCCAGATTGGTTGCAGGAAAATCTAGGCTCAACCGAATTACACCTATCTTAAAATCTTTACACTGGCTGCCTGTCAGCTTCTGGGCATAATACAAGGTGTTGGTTATTACCTATAAAGCCCTACATGGCTTGGGTCCAGCTTAATTGAAGGAATATCTTCTCCCATATAATCCTCCCTGCACACTCAGGTCCTCCGGGAGGAACTTACTGCAGTCAGGAAATATTAGATTGGTGGTGACTTCCCAGAGGGCCTTTTCAGTTGCTGCTCCAAAATTGTGGAGTGACCTGCTGGAGGAGGTTCGTCAGATCACATCTCTTGACGCTTTTTAAAAGGCGATAAAAATGACCCTCTTTTGGTAGGCTTTCCCAGACTAATCTCTGCTAAAACAAAATCAACCGCCCATGTTAACCAAATCCCCCTCTTTATTGCCCATTATTGTCATATTGTTGTCACTTCCTGCCGAGCTGTTTTAACTGATGTCATTCCAGTTAAATGTTTTTATTGTTAATATTTTGTATTGATGGAGGGAAAGTAGAATGGTGAGGGTTTTCGGGGACTGTTTTATTATTTTCTGTGACTTTTGTATTTGAAATTTTCCTTGTTGTTACCCGCCTTGATCCTCAAATGGGAGAAGCAGGATACAAATAAATATTTTATTATTATTATTATTATTATTATTATTATTATTATTATTATTATTAACATAAATCTGAAAGAGATGAAAGTTGAAATTAACTTTTTTGGATGCTGTCATGATAGACTTCATTAGAGACATAAACTAAATGACTAATTGTTAAGATTATCAATCAGTAGCTATAAAAGCTAGTCAAGATTCCATCAAGCTGTGGTTTTGATCCAAGAAATGGAAATCAAGCTATGAACATGAAAATTAGTAATCCTTATCCAATGTTCGCTAGTGACTTTTGAAAGTATTCTTGATAGATTATCTCTTGATATGTAAGCCCAACCCCAAATATCTCTGAATATACATCTTCATTTTCACCTGTGCAAATGAATCCTTGCCAATCATACCTATAACAAAAGGAATCGTTTTACTTAGCTGTACCATAGCAACAGCAACAAAGTCAATCTTACTTGCTGGATGTCTTGGGAAAGACACAATCCATTTTAAAATGTACTCAAAGCCTATGCTGTTTCAGGAGTCATGACACCAAGAGCTTACTAGGCCAACTGTAAGGACACAATCCAATTATCTAAGGTGTTCTATATTACCTGAAGCCTCTAATACTGTACATCTTAAAATGCAGTTTGTTATCAAACTCTCACATAATGAACAGCGTATTACAGCTGTAAAAATATTCAAAGTAAAGAAGCTATGGATGACAGTTACCAGTGCTTTTTAACCAATGTATGTACCAGACAGAAAATTGGAAAACAAACAAAAACACAATCACCACTAAATTATTGTTATAACTGAAACAGAAATTGACCATGGTACTAATCATCCCATTGACTAATATAAAAATGGGGAAAAGGCATCCTGTATTTAAGTTACCACATTTTTCTCATCACTCAGTTACAAAGACATCGTAAGTAATACTGGGTAATATATGTTCAGTCACAAAAACCTCTTCAGTATGAGGATATAACATTTCTGCAAATAATGGGAGCATGAGGGGGAAAAGAGGTTTATCAATTTTGCTCCAAAGGGAAAAACAGTATTTTGGGGAGAAATGAATATGTAATACCTATTTTCACATCAAACACATGTACTGAGTTTAGCAAACTGCTTTAGCAATATAAAATGCTTCATTCATATCTTAGCACATATAATTATAGCATCTGGTAAATAAGTCTTAATATATATGTAAACATACCTTCACTTCTCGGCCTTTTGGCTAAGATCAACTGTGTGCAGTACCTTCTGCTAAATAAAAAAGAGCTACAAGCTGCTGCACCCAGTTATCTGAGCACAGATACCTTAAGATTTTTGTCATTTGAGAAGGAATAATAATAATAATAATAATAATAATAATAATAATAATAACGTGGATTATTTAGTCATAATTTCCTATCTCATATGCAATTATTTATTATATTTACATATAAATGATTGTTATATGTATTTAAACTGACTATTAATATGCTACTGACCATTATACTAATCATTCCATTGACTAATCTGGTTTGGTTAATATCTAGATGGGAGATTAGCAAATGCTCTAGGCTATATTCCAGAGGAAGACAACAGCAAACCATCTCTGAATACACATTGCCTAAGAAAATCCTATGAAATTGATGGGGTCACTACAGGTTAATGACTTGAAGGTACATACACAGTTCGTTCCTTTTCTCACTGACTACAGTATATCTGGCAGTCTTCTAGTGACATTTGGCTACAAAATGAAACTGCCAATTTTTAGGAAAAGAACTCTGGAGAGTCCTGGGGAGCTTTAAAAAAGGGCTTTAGGCTCGGCTCAAAGGTGACCCATTGCCTAGCTTTATTTAAATTTATAAACTGAAATGTTGAAATTGTCAGCAAATCTCTTAACTTCAGGCCACTGAAAAATGCAGAATTTAAGGATGTGGACTAGGTATTTTTCCAAGCAGCACAGGAAAAGATATGTTTTAATATAAATATACATTTAAACATCTGTAGCCTTATAGCTCACTCAACAGCAATATGAGTAAAAGATTTACATGCCTCAGTGGGGACTGTAGAACATAATAATAAT
>NW_024802938.1:864277-882775 GCF_019175285.1 Sceloporus undulatus
AATAATAATAATAATAATAATAATAATAATAATAATAATAATAATAATAAGTTCTACAGTTATTATTATTATTATTATTATTATTATTATTATTATTATTATACTGTCAGAGGTATGTTTTGATGTTATGAGCTACCATGAGTCCCAGTTTTGGTTGAAAGCCAGGGTATAAACTGTTAAGGAAAATGCAACATGGGATATACAGTGACAGAAATAAAACATGTATGTGAGAGTCACTATGACTAAGCAAAAGCAATTAAAAAGCCACACAGGTGTAAAAGTTAATGTAATTAGCAAGTCCTAAATGCCAAGGACAGAAATGCAGAGTGTATAATTGAAAACACCTGAGAATCGTTAAGTGGACAAGGTGAAATGATGAAATCATTAACTATGGGTTGAACTATGAGAGCCAATCAAAATGGATGTACACGCCCACTGGGTGGAAACTGACAGAGTGGGTGATGTTTTACTATGGCTATAATAATTGCTATGATTCCCAATGTATTTTTGTGGAGTAGTTTGGAGTAGAGTGGGTAGTTGTTGGATAGTTGTGGAGTATTGTATATAGTAGAATAAAGTAGATCTTTTATATAAGACTACTGAGTTGTCTGGTGTCTTGAGTGAAGATACAAGAGCCAGCTGGATCCTGGAGAAGTGTGAAGACTTCTGTGGAAGCAAGAGTGAGAAGGCTTGGAGAGTTTGTCAGGGTCTTCAGCCTATTCTCTAAAACTCTGCTGCTTTTAAGCAAAGCTTTAACCACTGGCCAAAACTGGTCAGCACCAGTGTATAACAAGGTGGTGAGTTAGAGCCAGAGGTGAAGAGCTACAACTCCCATAAACATATAAATTCCAGCTTCAAGCGATCTTGGATTTTCTAGACCCATTTCAAACTAGCTTCCGGGTGGGCTATGGAATTGAGACTGCCATGGTCACCTTAGTCGATGATCTCCGTCTGGGCATGGACAGGGGAAGCGTGTCCCTGTTAGTGCTTTTGGACATCTCAGCAGCTTTCGATACCATCGATCATGGTATCTTTCTGGAACGCCTGATGGAGTTGGGTATCGGGGGCACTGCGCTCCAGTGGTTCCGTTCCTACCTCTCAGGCAGATTCCAGATGGTGCAGCTGGGGGACTCCTGCTCCGATAAGAGGGAACTTACATCTGGTGTCCCTCAAGGAGCTATTTTGTCCCCCATGCTATTTAACATTTACATGAAACCGCTGGGAGAGATCATCCGGAGACACGGGGCGTGGTGTTATCAATATGCTGATGACACCCAAATATGTTTCTCTGTGTCTCCGACTGATGCAGTGACTAGGGATGGCATCTCTCCTCTAAATGCCTGCTTGGAGTCGGTAATGGGCTGGATGAGGGAAAACAAACTTAGTCTGAATCCAGAAAAAACAGAAGTACAATTGATAGGCTCCCCGGGCCCGGGTAGTGAAATTTCTCCACCTGTCCTGAATGAGGTCACGCTCCCCCCGAAGGACTCAGTTTGCAGTCTGGGGGTGCTTCTGGATTTGTCGCTCCACCTTACATCTCAGGTGGATGTGACGGTCAGAAGCACCTGTTATCAGCTTCAGCTGATACGCCAGCTGCGACCCTATCTGGGCCGGGGGGACCTTGAAACTGTGGTACACACTCTGGTAACCTCTCGATTGGATTTCTGTAATGTGCTCTACATGGGGCAACCCTTGTACCAATCCCGGAAGCTTCAATTAGTGCAGAATATGGCAGCAAGATTGGTCGCTGGTTGTTCTAGAGCTGACCATATAACACCCATCTTACAAGATCTTCATTGGCTGCCCATTCGCTTCCAGGCGCAATACAAGGTGTTGGTAATTACCTATAAAGCCCTAAATGGCTTGGGCCCAGGTTACTTGGAGGACCGCCTCTCCCCATATAATCCGCCCCGCACACTCAGCCGGGAAGAATTTGCTGAGGGTGCCAACTGTGAGATATGCGTCGACCTCGCAAAGGGCCTTTTCCATCTCGGCCCCACAAATTTGGAACACCCTTCCTGATGAGCTCCGCTCCATCACCTCCCTGGATCTCTTTAAAAAGAGACTCAAGACCTTCTTTTTCCATCAAGCTTTCCCCCATGTGCCTTGATATGTGTGGTTTCCCCCCTGATATGTATCTTGTACCATTGATTATCAACTCAGCTGGCTTTGATATGTTTTTTACGGTTTTAAATTGCAATTGAATTTTTATTGTCATGTTTTAATGTTATGTATATATTGTGTTGTTATTTTTGATTATTGTATTTCGTATTCTTTGTTGTGCACCGCTTTGATCAGTTTTGGAAAAGCGGTATATAAATTATTATCATCATCATCATCATCATCATCATCATCATCATCATCATCATCATCATCATTATTATTATTATTAAATAAATAATAAATAATTTTTCTGTCCGAGACAACCGGGGCAGCTTACAAGTAAAAATTATGCAATCCTAGATCCCAGTATCCCACCCACCCCTAAAATAACAATTAAACAATTCACATTTTAAAATACAGTACTTTAAAATAAACAGATCAGACAGTGGCTATAGCAGGTTCAGAGGGGTAACAGGTTCTGATTTTGGTGGCTAGTTATCTATTCAGCAAAGGCCTGCTAGAAGAGATCAGTCTTAACAGCTATTCAGGCTGGTAATGTATCTTTTACGGAAGGCTGTTCTATAATCTCGGAGCAGCAGTCGAAAAGGTCCTCTGGGTGGTTATATGAATAACAGAAGTACAGTATGACCCCCAATTATGCAGGACCTGCACCTGTGGTTCTACTTACCTGCCTTCAAAAAACTATGTTCTCCTTAAGCAATTTCTAGGTCCTCCATTGTGATTCTATGGCATGCTTCCACTAGATGTTGAGCACAGAGTCATGCTAGAGCCCCTAGATATTCATAGAGAGGTGTTCTCCAGCACAATTCTATGTTATGATTCTACTAGATGTCTTTTTTTCAACAAGGTGCAATGTTTCATGTTGGCACAGTAAGTCGAGGAACGTATTATCTCCCTATATTCCAGCTAAGATGATTCTGTGCTAACTTTTTTTTAAAAAATAAAGCTGAAGTAAATATCTTGAACAGACATGAAAAACTGATATAAATATTTTGGCATACTAGTTCTCACTGGTTGAAGCTAAACTGAACACTGAGTGAATAGGGATTAAGCCTGTGCTGGACGGGCTTCACTTCACCTGAAGATGCACATTCGAAGTTTGGATGTACTCCTGGATTTAACTCTGAGCCTGAAAGCTCATGTTTCAGTACTGACTAGGACTACACAGTTAAGGCTTGTGTGCTAGCTGTGCCCACTCCTTGAGACATCAGATCTGGCCATGGTGACACATGCTTTGGTTATATCCCTGTTGGATTACTTTAATGAACTCTATGTGGGGGCTGCCACTGAAGAGTGTTTGGAAACTTAAACTGGTCTAAATAAGAGTTGTGGCCAGATTATTGTGATGGAAACATTGGAGAGCCTTTTCAGTGGCTGCCTACAGCCTCTGGAACTCCCTTCCCTGAGAAGTTACACGTTAATCGTTATAAATTGCTTTCCCAATCTGGGAAAAAGGCAGGATAGAAACAACAACAACATCCTTCTCCTTCTCCTCCTCTTGGGTAGTGAACACATGATATCATATTTTGACTGTGTATGTATGCCTTCAAGTCACCTGTTGATTTATGGTGTCCCTATCATAGGGTTTTCATAGGCAAGGAATATTCAGAGGTGGTTTTCACAGTTCCTTCCTCTGAAATATAGCTTACAGCAGTCTTCAATCCAAGAGCTAACCAGGGCTGACCTACTTTAGCTTCCAAAATCAGACAGGATCTGATGGTTTTAAGGTATTTAGGCCCCTACTTACACTGTACATGTAGTTATTCCTGGTTTTGCAGGAACAGTTCTGTAGTGTAGTTGTTTTAATATTAAAAAGTATCAATACATTGAACATGGGCTAAACGTACCCTCCCATTAATAAAAGTAGAAACCAAAATAATTTAGTAATGATACACAGAGTATAAAATCACAAAACTCTCAAGATGCAAATATTTTCTTCTAATAGTAGGTCAACAAATTGAGTAATGTTGGCCTGTAACAGATGGGCCGAACAGATCATGTGGGTGCTGTTTGCGCTGGGACCGTGGCAACTGCATGTGCCTGGTCCCAATCCAGGCTGCTGCCGCGGTCCTAAACCAGGCCTGGTTCTTTCCGGATGACGAGGGCTCAGTGCAACTTCTGGCTGTGTTTGGGGAGTGCAGTCATCTGAACGCTACATTCTGAACGCGGCTGGAATCTGTATCATTTGGCCTGTATGTTTTGAGGCCATTGTGCAAATTTTTTATATTTTCCATAGCCACTAACAACTTTCATAAGACTGGTAAAGTTCACCTTTGCAACCAAATTTTGATTGGTAAGCGTCTCCTGAACTTTTCCAAAATAACTGCAAGTTTGCAATTGTTTTGAAACCCTTAGCTGAAACATGAGACTTGATTCAGGGGCTGAATAGACATTTAGACAGTGCATGCTCTCAAGACGCCAAGAAGCCGCCCTGGCCAACCAGATGTGGGCGGCTTCAAGACACTCTGGTGGCATGGTCTTTACATGCCACAAACTGCGACAGTGGCTTGAAGCTGCCCCGGGGTTGTGGCTTGGCTGCCTAAGGCAGCTTTTTACTAGCCCAAATAGAAGCAGATCTTTTCAACTCCTGTTTGGGCTGATTGGGGCCACAGTGTGTGGTTGCCACAGCGCTGGGGCTGCCTCAATCTGCCCTTTTCAGGCAGTGTGTTCCAGCCCTTAGACAACACAGTTCTCATTACTAAAGTGCATTTTGGCAACTGGAAGTTTCTTTATTTGACATTGCTAAGAGTTTGTTGTAAAATTTGATTAAGCAAACTATGGTAACAATCAAATACAATTTACTTCAAACATGGTCTCATATTTACTTTGGCACCTCAGTTTCAAGGCAAGCCATGATTAATAGCAACAATTATTAGCTCTATTGAAACAGCACAATCAACAATTTTTGTGATAAAATGCCTGGAGGGATGAGTGTGATGTATGTATAAATTCTTAGTGGTACCCTATGCCTTGCACAATTGTTCAATCATATCCAAGGACTGAGCGGTACTTTCCATGTTTAATTGTGCAATGTGGAGGTGGATATATTCCACTGAATTAACTTTAGAAAGGTAAAAGCAACCTAAGGATGTATCCATAAAAAGTAGTTTCTGAGTATTTTATTTCTGAAAAAAAGTCACCCATTACACGTACATTTCAATCAAGAACGTAAGTGTGCTTAGGTGTAGAAAAGCACTGTAAATGCTGACAGATAGACATCTTATTAACTAGAAGTAGTTCACTTTAATATAGCTCTAAACCTGGGATGTTAACTATTAAAAACAAAATGTTGAATTTATTCAATGTTCTCTTTCTCTATCTAATCAAAAACAGTCATAGTCTTGTCTACCTTAATAATGATCCAGTGAATAATTACATTTATTTTTATTTTTTAGCCTTGCGCTTCCACCCACAGGCCTGAATAATCCTTTTAACCAGGGCATTTACCATTTTATCTAGTTTACCTTGCATTAACAGAGGAACATCTTCTTCTATCACTGAAATATGATACAGAAGAACCTTGATATATATATATATATATATATATATATATATATATATATATACACACACACAAAACTAAACCACATCAATATTATTAACGTTTAACATTTTAATGTCAAGGTTTAATTTCCTCTTGCAAATACATAGCAATCTCCAATTCAATGGTACACTTAACCTCTGAACAAGTGACACCTAGGACTAAAGTAAACATTAAGACACCACAAATTTTACTTAGCTTGGCCTTCTACATTTTGACTAGGTACCTTGACTAGGTACCTCTAGGACAATGTTCTCAACAATGAACTGCCTTTTAAAAGCCAGAATAAGATTTCAAACAATTAGTTTCCCCTTTGGGAGTTATTTTGTTTTGCCTAATTTTTTTCCTTTCAAATACGTTTTTCATTGAGCTTCTAATAATAATAATAATAATAATAATAATAATAATAATAATAATAATAATAATAATAATAATAATTTATACCTCCCGCCTCTCCCACGGATCGAGGCAGGATTACAACCTTAATTACAATCAATACAATGTCTTCATTACAGTTCTTTTGTACTCATGTCAAGCACAAACCCAAGCAATTATCTGAGAAGAGGCATCAAAGAATGTAAGTAGCCTTTTGGTAAATATGAGTTTATATTGGCTTAAGAATAGCACTGTATATTAAGAAAATTGTAAAAGTCCATAATTTATATGTAAATGCGATACTTTGTAATTTATATGTAAATGTAAATGTATATGGAATTCATGTAAACTAAATACAGGTAATTCAAATTAAAAATAATTTGATTAGTAAACATCAGGAAAGCTCCAGTAACCCTGAAAATGTCAAGGAGACAATTTCTATGTCAGCCTTCCCTTGCATTCTCTATACAATTCTCTATATATTAAATGGACTTTTTCTTACCATTTCTACTAGACCTAAATGCTTCCTGTGCCTAAGAGAGGCCTGTATTTGTGAACTGTGTGTTACTACACTCTTAGTAATTACTTGCAAAATTATTATCTGCCTTTTTTTCCCTTTTTTGGAAGATAAGGACAAGAACTGCTATCCAATCATTCAGGAACCCAGAGGTGGGCGTCATGTCTCTGCAGTGTATGTGTCTCAATCTCCGCATTCCGTAAAGACTGAAAAGAAGTTAGGAACGCAGTCAGTGAAGCCTGATATGGAAATGGACTATTCTAATATCCTTCTATGCATGATGATAGCTCAATGCTAAGCACACATAGGTTCCTCTCTTGGGTGGGGGAAATGAAAAAGGTAGATAACTCCCTACTATAGAACATATTGAATTCTGAGGTTGGGATAGAGAGATGGAATAATAAATTAATTCCAAAAATAGTCCCATTACTTCCATTCCTGTTGCACTCTAATTCTGAGCATGTTAATAAAAAGCAATATGCAAAATGGAAACAAAATAGGTTGCAGAGAATGTGAAGTTTCTATGAGAATAAAATCAATCCCACTAGATCAAAATAAAAGGAACAGCTCCAGGGAATGCAGATAAATTGGACCTTCTTACATCAATATGTTACCTTATTATGAATCCCATGGTAAGACAAAGATATCACTAGAAATATAATGAAATTTGGATGTATTTTGTTGCAATATACACTCAATACAAAAAAGGCTCACTGTCTTAAATCTATTTCCATTTTAACTGAAAGAGAAACAAGTACAGTATGTCCCGTTGACTGAAAATAACATTAGAACATGATACTGGGATTATAAAAGAACCAAAGGTATGAGAGTAGTTGTTGTTGTTTTCATTTATTTATATAGTGCCATCACTGTATATTGTGTTTTACAAGAAAAAGAAAAAGGAAAATAAAAGTTCTCTGCCCTCAGGCTTACAATCTAAAGACACAGTGAAGGGGGATGTCAGTAGGGGAGGAGATTAAGTTCAGTAGATATCCCCTCTTTTTCTCTCCCTCTGAGTTTTGCATAACTGAAGAAGAACTGTATCAGCAATTCTTTGGAAGGATTCCTTAAAATGACTATACTGCCAATGTATTTGCCAAGAAATCACAGTAAAAAAATGCTAGAGAAATTACAATATCTTGACTAACCATTTATTTGATTGAATAGGTCTACTCTAGTTGGGACTAATCAACAAGATGCCAGCCACTGTGTAATAAGTTCTAGCTGTCACAACATTAACAACATTTTGGGAGGAACAAAACACAAGATTAATTCAGACAAATTAACAATGTTCACCCTGATAGCATCTTGCAAAGTAATTAGCTAAAATTTCAAAATTGTTGAGTTTTTGGAACGGAACTGCAGGTAGACAGAACTGTGGAAAGTATGCAAACAAACTGACATTTAAACTCAAATCAGCAAAAGATAAAGCTAAACTCCCTGACTCAGATGATCCAAAAACAGACTGGAGGGAAATTTAAAATTATTGATAAGGTATGATAAAATCCAGTGTGAAAAAAATGGATTATGACTCCTAGAATCCCATAGCTAGCACTATCAGAAGCCATGGTAGCAGGATTCTGGGAGCTGTAATTAAAAAAGTAACTTTTTCTATCCCCAATAAACTCCAACTGCCAAGATTCCATGTATATTTATCACATGCAAAATTAAAAGAGGAATATTCAATAGCAACACCATCTGCTAACAAACTGACCTCACTGTAATGTAATTGTCTTCTTTTTGTCAATACTTTTGAATAAATGATAATTAATTTGTGGGGAGGCAGATGGGGAGGGACATCCTATGACTAAATGCCTGGGTTAAAACCCTCCTTCTCTTCTAGCACTGAAGGACAACTAATGCTTTGAGATGAAGAAAAGCCAGTAGGCTAGAGATGCTGCCACCACAACTTTGTCATCTGGATGCTTGGTACGCCAGGCAGTGAATCACAAGACTTCACTGAAGATTAACTTTTGGTATTTCTTCATATGTACCTATATAGTTGTATAGTTACATTTAAACCTTACAACATGTGATATTTTCATGATATGACTTTAACACAGAAGAACAATGGTTGAAAATAACCATATTACTATCTTCCTTCATCACAAACCATCACCAGTCTCTGACTGCAACTGTGCCCTGCATGCCTGTGTGTGAAGATTTCTGCAAGTTTACTAAAGAAACAAATGACTGGACTGAGTTATGAGAAGGAGGTACAAACTGAAATGCAGAAGCAGTAACTTCAAAATATTTGAAGAAATATTACTAAAAAGGGCTTGCTCTTCAAAAGGCACTTAGTTGGAATTTCGAAATCAGAAATACTACAAAACATTCTGCATGGCTGGCTGAGATAGTGACACCTTTGCTTTTTCATAGTTCAATGTTTACACATTTTGTTTCATGTTTAGACTCGGGTCCCATCTCCAAGATATCTCATTATGTATATGCAAATATTCAAAATCTGAAAAACTCCAAAATCCAAAACATTTCTGGTTCCAAGCAGTTTGGATAAGGGAGTCCCAACCTGTATTTAGCGAAAATGGTAGTAACTGATGACTGTTCTGATCAATGTAAACTCACCTTTATCTTGATCCAGTGGCTCTTCAGAAAGAATACTGCAAAGAACTGGATTCTTCCATGTCCCATTCTCTTGGGCAAGAAGAGATAAAAACTGTAACTGACAGCTACCACGTTGCATCAACTTTTCATGTGCCATCTGAGAAAATTGTAGAAATGGCATTTAGCAAATATGTTTATAATAAATTTTGTAATGTCATACTAGCTCCACCAACACTAAGGACACATTCCAGTTCGCTACCTTGAGTATACTGGCATAGATGGCAGCAGGAGTAAATAGACTGTGGGTATATTAGTGGCATGGGTAAGGCAGAGAAAGTCATTTGCATTGCTGTCTGAACAGAAAACTACCAATTCCCAAGCAGCTTATTTCTGCAATATCTGGCTTCTGGATGGGTCCTTGACAATAAAGATGGTCTAAGAAGTCTGGCTTGGAAAACTGTCCCACTCCTTGAAAGCATGGAATTCAAAAAGCTATTTCAAGGCTTGAACTATCATTGGCTATATTATTTTTAAAATTATTTTAATCAATTTTTGATGTATGGGTGTGCTACAGTGATTTTTAATATCCAACTTGATTTCTAACAATATAGAAATAGGATTACAAGTATTATGAACATTAGTGTTTTTTAAAAAAATCCTACTGAAATTTTGCAAATATCCCCAATCGAGTCATTGGGGACAATGGGACTTGACAATTTGTGAAATTCCCCCCCTTTCTTATTGGCATCTTCCTCCCCCTGGCACTGGGGAATTTAATCGGAGCCCAGGCTGCCAGGGCTTGTAATCAGCCCTGGCAGCCATCAGGACTCTTTCCCAGCAGCACTTGGGGCCCAGCATGCACATGCCCCAACCCTTCCACCGCAGCTAGCAGGCATGCAAAACGTCAACTGGCTGCAGTGGAGAGGGAGGTGCAGACATTTCCATGACTTTTGCCCCAAATTTGAGGATTCTGGTAAAAAATACAAGTCAGGACCATATAGAATTCTTGCTTTTTAATTACTCCTTGCTACAATATTCCTATCAGAAGGTCTCTCTGTGTGCACAACGTAGGGAGAAATGTGGACAAATCACATATTTATTTATTTATTTATTTAATTTATAGCTTGCCTTTCTCCTAAAATGGGATTTAAGGCAGTTTATAATAATGTTAAAATTATTCAAGTTAAAATATTAATTTATAAAAGTTAAAAAAAGAATTAAATCACAATATTATTTTTAAAACATGGCTAAGAACAGTTAAAAACATTAAAAACATAATTACAAGTAAAAAGAAAAAATACACCATACAACTTTACACACACATGACTGCTCCATAAGTAAATTTCAAAGGCCTCCACCTATCAGCAGAAAGAGAGCAGGGTGGCTCCCATGGAAGGAAATTAATTTCACAGTCTGGGAGTACCTGTAAAGGTGGTGGGACTAAAAGAAAGCCCTCCCTTTCAGATCTTAAAACTCAAATTTGGTTGTATGTGGAGATATGATCTTTCATGTAGTCTGGATCCAATCGATTCATAGCTTTAAGGGTCAAAAACAGCACTTTGAATTCTATCCAGAAACAGACTAGTAGCCAGTGAAGCTGTTTCAACAGAGGAGTCACATGATCCTTGAAACTAGACCTGGCCAACAACCTGGCCACAGCATTTTGGACTTGCTGACATTTCTGAACAGTTTCCAGAGCTGTACAGAGTATCGCACAGAGTAGTACTTACAGTAGTATGAACAGGATGTAATCCAGGCATATGTCACTGCAGCCAGTTCGGTGATTGTTCAAGAAATGGACACTGATCACTGCTAAAACTTGGGCTAATCAAGCCATGTACCTGATATTTCAGGGGAACCCCATCCAGCACAGGCTGAATCCCTATCTCCTAAGCCAACCTGTGCAGCTCTGGATTTAATTTTTTCCCCTACAGAAACCAGATTAGTATGCACACAGATGACTGGTAGTGCTTATTTTCCTCTTTGAAATTTAGCTGCTAACTAGAGCTAAGATTTCACTAAAAGCCAAATTTGAAAATTCTGGATTCTGCATGTTCAGGAAATTCTGGCACACATAGAACACACACATGTCCACAGAAGCACTGAAATGCAGCAGAATACACTGAATACTTGCTAACACAAATATTTTGTGTATTTGATCAACTATGACCTTAAATGTGTAGAATTGTTATGAAATCAGAGACCCACCTGAATAAAAGACTGAATCTCTTTCCATTTATTTTCAGACAGTTCAAGAGGCAGGCACAGCAGAAGTTCAACATAGCTTCTGAAAATGCAAATAATATTACAAAAATCAAAAAGGAAGTCAAAGGTCCAAGAAACACTTGATTTGCCAGAAGTTATTAACACACAGAAATCAAGTAGTTTTAAAATAAAAATAATATCTATTGAAAAATTCATAAAAATACACTCACAGGGCTAAGCGTTCAAGCACAAGGGCTACATTTTCACTCTCAGAGGTAAGATAAGGTTGTGCTTTAATGTAACTGTGGATAGCCTCTGTGTATACTTCCAACAAAGGCAAGGGATCTTCAGATGCCTTCCATTTTTCTGCATATTCAAGAAGTGTCTGTTTAGTAAATACAAAACATAGATTACTAATGTTAATCCAAACTGCATTTGTTTTTCCATTTAACTCAAAGATACAAGACAGTACACCCAACGCTACTTTTCAGCATGGTACAGTCTGTCACCTTTCCTCTCCACAGTTTTAGCAAAAGTTCTTAAGTATAACTGTCATGTAGAACTGTGCTGAAACAAGAAAATGCATTCAAACACACATGAGGTTGTTAAACCACACAATCGAGCAGCTGTGCACCAAATGCTGCTGTAATGGGGGTGGGGGGGAGCAGTTATGACAACCCCCCTAAAAACTGCATGTGGTTTCCTATTTCCTTGTCAGCAGCTGTGGCAATTGCTTCGCTGAGCCATTGCTCCACAGCATCTGGGCTGTGCAATTTCTTCATTTTCAGCCACACCTATGGTGGTAGTGCTGAAGGACAGCACACCGTTCTGAAAACTAAGAAAGACATGCAGAGCAACTTCAAAAGATGTACTGTATTAAATTTTCTGTTCCATAAAGTATCAAGCTTTTCCATATGAATGAAGAAAGATATTGAGTCATAATTATGGGGGAGGGGGGATATAGGTAGTGAGAGGAATAGAAAATGAATGACATGCCATAATGTTAATACACACCCCCCCCCCCAATATGTGATGGGAATATGAGAAGACACTAGAGAACAGTATTGCACAACATTAAAATTTTCAGCTTGATTTGACAATGCAGAAACATATTTTTTTTCAAGGATTCTGAATGGGTTAGTACCTGTACATATATTATTATTGTTGTCAAAGTTCAATATGCTAAACTAGGAGAAGTAACGAAAAGATTCAACTGTTGAAAGAAACTGTGTAATGAAACAAAAATGGTTAAACTGACAACACTTCTGGAAAACTCACAAAAATATAGACCCTGAAAGATTGGTATTCAGTGATTAAGTACTGGACAACTGTTATATCCTGAAAAGGAGAATGAACCTATAGCATTATTAAGAATACAGGTCAATCAAAAATGTAACATTTGGAAGATATTTTTGTAATAAGCCTTTTTGGATAGAAGTACAGACATATTAGAATGTCAGTTTTGTATATAATCCTCCATTAATTATTTTAAAAATGAAATGGTTTACAAACCAACGAAGAAAATCCAGCAAATGCTTCGCTCAGCCAAGGACCAGAGAGACCCTCTCAGAACCGCAGGCGCTTACCGCAAACCAGGCAACTGCAGACAAGTCTACATAGGGACCACCAAACACAATGTGCAAACCAGAATCAAGGAACATGAGAGACACTGCAGATTGGGTCAGCCAGAAAAATCAGCAGTAGCAGAACATGCCACAAACCATCCTGGGCATAAAATACTGTTTGAAAACACTGAAATTCTGGACCATGCCAACAATTACAATGTCAGGATGCACAGGCAAGCCACTGAAATCCACAAACACCTGGACAATTTCAACAGGAAAGAGGAAATCCTTAAAGTAAACAAGGCTACCAGTCCTGAAAAATAGCAAGATTAAGCCTCAACAAATGCAAATGAGAAATCTCCCAGGGTCAGGGGTTTCCCAGCAGACACTAATCCTCCTTTGCAGACCTCCCACCCTGAGGCCTGCCATTAGCAACAGAACAATACACATGCAAATCCCTCCTGCCTTCCCAGGGTCACACAATATATATACCCAACTCCTTTCCAGGCAAACATTCTCTGAAGATGCCAGCCATAGATGCTGGTGAAATGACAGGAAGACACTCTTCAAGAACATGGCCACATAGCCCAAAAAACCCACAAAAAACTACGGATGCCTGCCATGAAAGCCTTCAACTTGACATTAAAAATGAAAGTTAAAACATTCAAGTCCTGTCTTCTTTGGGATATGAATTCTTTAATAAATAGGGCTGGACAAAGAAATACAAGGAGTAGTTGGTCTGAGTACAAGTTCTTCCCACAGCTAAAATAATGTAAAATCACTCCCCTTTCCTAAGATCTCCACAAGGCAAGCAGAACAGCTTGGTCGCAGCTTCAGCATTTCCCATGGATCCATACATGTTTAAGTGTGTGTAAAGATGGAAAGTAGCAACACTAGGCAGTATCACACTAAGCTCCTTTTGCAGGGGCTTCTCTGTTTCTCTGATAATGACAACGTGGAAGTTAAACAATGTGTTTAAATGTTACCATAAATATGTAGCTGTGCATCATTTTACAATTTTTAAATGCTATTCAGCTTCTATTAAAGAACTGAAAGTGTGGGTCTGAAATATAAATTTTTAAGATTGAATACTTGTAAGAAAGTCTGAGGACATTATCACACCACACTGTTATGCCAGCTTATACCATTCAAAAGCTGTTGTACTGACAAAACTAACTGATCTGGCAAAACCTTGCCAAATTTGTACTGTAATAGTGCGATTTAGTTTGTTCATCTGCACTAATGCCATTATCATAACCCATTTGCTTTGCCTTGTGCTTCATAGCTGGTTTGCTTCTTTTTTAAAAATAGCCATAATAATATTATTACAGAACATCATCATTATGGTACACCCATCACTGCCACAATCTCTCATTGCAAGAGGTGGCACAGAAGAGAAACAGTACACATCATCCTCTGCCACTTTTGATATCTTTCTCCAATAAAAAACAAAGCTCCTTATCATGCTAGTCAGTTGTTTCATATTGTCCTGTTGAAAAATACATCAGTGCTACTGAATAAGCTTTAATAATGTTATTACAGCATGACAACATAGTGCTGTTACATTATTACCTTAAAAATAATTTTAAAGAGTAACTATGGCGGTAAGACTGTGGTGTTTGGCACCACAGGAAAGCAATGGAGACATCTTTGGAAAACACCATCATGCAGTAAAGGCATCTGAATAGTGACTTTCAATCAGGATCACAGCATTATTGCACTGTAACAGCAAACAATATATACATCACACACACACACACTAATTTTTTTGGAAAAGATTTTCAAGAGCATAGACCACAGAAAGCACAGTTATTCTCATCAGAAATCTTGTCTTTCTTGCCCAAGCACCGAAAGTAGTCTAAGGTTTCCCTGCAGAAAACATTAGGAATCAAGGGAGTAACAACCAGACTGCACCCACAACACACCCACTAATCCAGGGGGTGGGGAACCCACAGCCCTCCAGGTTCTGATGAACTACCATTCCCATCATGCCTGACCACCAGCCAAGCTGAAGGAGGTTTTATCTCCTTATGGTGACAGTACATGTAGGCTGTAGGTTCCCTACCCCTGCACTAACCAATTGCTCTAATAATGAAGTAGAATGAGACATCAACACTCAAACTGGCTATTGAGCATAAGCTTGCAATAATTACATTCTCAATGAGTGTACAGCACAACAGCATTGGGAAAACCGTGATGTCATGTGATAAAGCTGAGAAAACAATGGGACCAATCCACTACTAAGACAGTATAACAGCATGGTTTACAGAGGGACACAAGTAAAACAGACAATATTGAATGCCACCGTATGTACAGTGCACCTTTGCTTTATGCAGGGATCCGTTCCGGACCCCCGCGTAAAACAAACAGCGTGTATGCTCAAGCCCCATTGAAAATAATGGGGCTTGTGCATGCGGTGCGCTGCGTATGACATTTTTATATATCCAATACAAGCTTTTCTACCTTCTGAGATTTTCCAAACAGTGAACACATGCTAAAAATAAGTTCTTAGCTTTTATAAACGAAAAACTCTGAGAATTTTGCACAGAACAGCAAGTCCAGCTGAGTTCAATGGAGTTTATTCCCAGGTACACAAGAGTGAAGTCTCACATAGCTAATGTAATTGTGCAAAGAAAGAACTCACAATAATTGTTGCTCAATACTGTATCCCTATTGATGGGACCTGTTCTATTGGCCTGTTCTATCAGTGGAAATGGTTGACTAGACACCACTCTAGGTCTCTGAAACTTTTAAATACAAGAATAATACAATAGATATTCATCACAATTTACTGCATGAGGTCAGTTCAACTGTTGTATTAATTTTGACTAAATAAATCAGAATATTCTGCCACTTGATTAACTGGCATAATTGCTTCATTCCACAGAATTGCAGTTCTTCTGTGGAATATAAGCATTATGAAAACTATTTTAGACCCCAGGGAATGGTGTCTTGGAACAGAGTTTTTAATTAGGAAGATGAAAAGAGCTTAGGAAGAATTTAGTCCCACATTGTGAAGTTCAATACACAGTGACTACTCACTCATCTGTGCCCCAAGGACTCTGAGTAAATTTCTAGTTGCTCTGACAAGACACACGAAAAGCAGCCAGTCTAAAGGACTAGGGGTTACTGGATAGTTGCCCCACTCGTAACCATACAAGAAAACAAGCAAAGAAAAGGCAGCCTGACCTCAACTAAATATAAATGCCCATGCACAAATTATCACTTTGTTCTGGTAAACTCCCTCCAAATATTTAATGCCCTCAAGTTGTTCCTCCTTTTTGTATCTTTTCAGTTTATGTCAACATCTAATATTTTGACTGAAGTGAGGCACTGTGGAAGAAGACATTTGTTATAAAACGAAGACAACAATACAATCAAACAAGTAAGCACTGGTTGAACAGAAAATGATTTCTGGGATCTGTGGTCACCTGCTGCAGCAATAACATTATAGTTGAAGGCTAAGGAGCAGGAAGGTTGGATGCAGGTCTTCCTACCATCCCTCGTAGCAGACCTATGTGTGCTGTCACCACAATGGCAAGTACAGCAAGGCATTAACCTTAGATAGCCATAAAAAACACTAATGGTATGTGTATCTCTAACTGTGTGGTGAGCTTATGCACTACTGGGGACTGACATGTTGAATACTGAGAATAATTTCACTTAAGAAGGCCAACAAATCAACCCCACGAGTTCCAGAGTGTGGTCACCTTGCATTATGTATATGGACTTTATTGCTGTCTGTGCCTTGTTTCAGCAAGTTTAGAATACATGTAGTTGTTTAATGTGGTCCTGTTTTCTTGTGTTTGGAACCCTTCCCTCTTGTAACTGTATAATTCAACAAACTATGTATGCATTTTGAAATGTAATTTTGAGGTTTCTGGGGTTTAAGTAAGGAATACTAAGATCACATTTCAAGAAGGGCTTACAATTCTGCAACTCTACAACATGTGAATACAAGATGTGATCTCTTTTTTATATCAGTAACGCCTAAAGCAGTGCTGTTCAATGTACTGGACTGTGGACTGGTGCTAGTCCCCAAGCCATCTGCTGCCGGTCCCTGCAGCTTCTAGGAACTAAACGGTTGTAGCCAATGGGCACAAATAGGGTACCAGTCCCTGCCACATCAGGAAAAATCTGTCAGACTCAACAGATCGCCCAAGAAGCAATGAACTAAAGGATACCAATAGCTAATTGCAGGAAAAACTCTACTGTATACAAAAAAATTCAGAAACCTTTTTTGGATGGCTCATCAGGTGCTCAAAGGAAGTCCTTTTTAATAGACAAAACAGCTATGGACTACTACTTGGGTTTAGTGAGACATTTAAATCCATATTCAACTTGTCACATATAACATAATCATCTTAAATCTGCCAAAAAACAAAACCCAGCCATATAAACAGGCCACTGGCCCAGGCAGGCTTCATAAACCAATTAAACCTTTCAGCCGTGTTCAAGTTGCTTATGCCAAATTAATATAATAGACTGAAAATAGGTGAATATCCTCCATTTGTATGGACTAGACAAGTTCTCATAAGACCTCAAGAAACATTTAATGTAAAACTATTAAATATTAAAAGCAGTAAAGCAGTAACAATTTCTTATTCAAGACTGGTGCGTTACTCCTACCCATCTCCTGAGCCCCAATACCCACAAGACATCTTGTCTTAACAGTAAACATACATTAATGAATCTCATTTACATTGCCTGCTGTATTTCAGACATGATTCAGGATGTTGCTTATTATCTCTAAAGGCCTAACACTCAGGGCCAGTTTTTGTTAGAATTTTTTGCAATCAAGTTGATCAGACTTTTTTTTAATGATCCATCCAGTCATCCTGCAAGACATTTGTTATGTGAAAAAAATATTTTTAAATTTTGTTTATCATATTCATCTTCCCTATAATGGCTGGACCTGCTTATGGGAACCTCAAATGAGCTGATTATCACCTCAGTTCAGTTGAGGGGCAGGGAAAAAGGCCATTTTCACTTATTTCTCCTGCAATCTCTCATGCCCCCTCCCCAATTACTTTGAAGAGCTGGGACATAAGGAAGAGACATTGAAGTAGGGCAACTTGTTGAATCTCAATCCTGTCCACCAGAAAGGTTCCTTCCATTCGCAGACTGTAACCAAAAATAGTTTTCTGTTTTATCTGGTCAATTTGAGCAACCACTGTATAAAAAAATCAAATATTTTTTGTTTTGTTTTGAAAAAAGGTTGCTACATAACTTGTTAGAAACATGAAGTACTTGGGAATGAAAAAAAAAGATTTTTCCCCATTTCATCTCAGACAAATTTTCATCTTGCCCACTAGGAAAATTGGAAAATTTGTAAATAAGAAGCTTGCCATAATTATTTTCTATTTTAGAATCAATGCACTGCTTTTTAAGCAAGGTTTTAATCAGGAAAAATATGAAGACTCTGTACTATGAACATCTGTAAACCAGACTACATAATAAAATACTATGCTTTGCTAGTCTATGGCCCTGGACAGACAGGCCTTTTAGCACATAACGAATATGTATAGGGTTGCCTCAGGGCGTCACTTACCGACGCCCCGCAACCCTAGCACGTATTCCGTACATCAAAATGGCGGCACCCTGTGCAC